>NW_017100150.1:168658-169483 GCF_001263275.1 Habropoda laboriosa
GTCTCCTATTTCACTATTTATGAGAAATGAAAAAAATGGTTAAAATTCAATTTAAAAGAAGTTTCAAAAATATCATCACAAAATATTGCAATCATGTGGCTTGTTTAACTTTAAAATAAAACCAAAATTTTAAATCACTCTCTTAATACAAATAATGCATTTATTAGCTTGAATTTAACTTTTTTTTTCCTATTATTTAATCAAAGTGCAAAAAAAGTATTACGTTAGAAATCTTCATGAATGAAGTCAATGATAGATTTAATATTTTTATAAATTTTAAATACTTCGTTAGAAATGACTTTTGCAGAAACGTATAAAAAAATTTAAGAACCTTGTCGTGCAGCATTTGTTGGATATGATTTTGTCTTTTCAGATGACGTGGCAACAAGAAGCAAGCTTGGACAAGTCGTAAAAATATCCAAACAGCGCCAGCAAGAGCCAAGTACGAACAGGCAGTGAACACCATACTTACAAAATCGACCGAGATCTGTTGGTACTTCATATTGATCATTTATTATTTTCAATAATATCTGTAATCAGCAAATAAATGAAAAAAAGACTTCGTCTTCAAAGTGAATTTAATTATTACTTTGTTTCAACTACATACTTTGATTTTGCATAATATTTAAATAGAAGAATTGGATATTTCTAATAAGAACTTCGTACAGTATAATAACCATACAAATAAATCAATATCCGTACAGTGACCACTATTATAAATGTATTTGTAATACTCAAATTTATAACAATTAATGACCAACATACTAATTATATGTATTTTAAATATTTATAATATAACTTTTTCAAAAAATTTCCATTAATATT
>NW_017100150.1:170288-216030 GCF_001263275.1 Habropoda laboriosa
ATTTATACAATAAATATATAAATATTGTATTATAGTCATTTATCATTAGTTTGAGCAAAGTTGAAAATGTATGATAGTATAGATAAATGAAGTATGTGAACAGTGATTTAATAAATGAATTCATCTATTTTATATAAAATGTAGTTTGTTGTAAAAGAAAGGTACACTGAAATATGATGTACAGTGCATATAATAAACGTCAATAATATTACATCCGTCTAGTTATTGACAATATGCTGCGAGTGTATTGATTGCGCTCCCTTCGTTAGAACGATAAATGTGCATTATGTATCGTGAAAGTATTATATACTTTTGCAATTTTCGTTAAGTAGTTTTCATTTTCAATTTGTGACTAATTTTACGCTTAAACAACGATATTTTACGTTTTTCGAAAAATTATAACGTGAACAATTTTTACATTAATAAAGTGCTTCACATCAAGACACGCATATTCAATAAAATTCTTACATATGTACTACACTCACCGTTTTGTTAACAAATTGACGTTAAATTGCTACTGCTGAATAAATCGCAGGTACGTAGTTTACTCGTATTTATGTAAATAAAGAAACAAATTATTTCAAATAATGATGTGTATGTGTGTGTATATATATAACTTATGAAAAATGCACCATATTTGTACTATTATAATAACACATACTATGTCCGTGATTGTATTTAAAAATCGCCTTTTCTCCTAACTCTTCCATCTTCGTATCCTAATATTTAAATAACTAAACGATTGAAATTTTAAACAATTCTCATAAATATTAGGACATATGTAAGCACATAAACAGTGATTATTTATCAATGTTACTCATTTCCATATTTTCGAAGTACGAAACTGCGAATATTGTTTTCTTCTAATTTTCAGCAAAATAATTTCATTGCCGTATGCTTATACTTAATTTACAATCGGTATTATTTAGTAGCAAATGCAGTATCAAAATGAAAAATATATTTTCAGAAACGTATAACGTACATAAGAATATTCTATTTTTGTTTGAATTTTCCTTATTTGTAGCGCGCGAATTTGATTTCATTCGACAATGCTAATATTTTATTATATATTTTTGTTTGATTAACTTACCTTTTTAAAGGAATAATAATGTTATCATACCCAAGTTAGAAGAAATTTATACGTAAAAAAAGGCAAAACTTCAGTATAACGCAAGCGGAAAGTAGAAGAAACTACAATATGTCAGGCTGACAGGTGAAACACGACTATCCACTACTGACCCCTATCGAAATAATCGATATATGGATATAGCCACGTATGATTAACTGACATCCTAACGTTTTACAAATATTTTAACGTAAACAGGATATTCCATACAATGAATAATTCATTGTTCTTTGCTCTATTTCACTCTGTTATCGTCTAACAACACTTGTTCCGCTTTGAAACTTTTAAGTTACTTTTTGGGTGTATAAATATTTATTATAAACTACATGTAATAGTGATTGATTTTCGCATGTTTAACGGTGCTTCCACAATTAGTAGTAAAACTTAAATTAAAAACATTTACAACGCAAACATCTTCGGCAACGAATTTAATTTTCAAATTATTATATCTCGAATCTCTCTGAGCAGTATTGTTTTAAATCAATTATAAACAATTTGGTGGCAAAATTTAGTCACATTTTCTCTGCTAAGGAGTTAGAAACATAAAAATGTATTAAACGAAATATATTTATAATTTAATTTTACCAAAAAAATATAAAAAAAATATATTATTGAAAATGTTATCTATAATATAAATTTACTTAATTATTACAATTGTCATTTTTGCACTATCGCTTCAATTTAAAAGTACCTAAAAGCTAAAAAAAACAGGGAAATTAAATCAAGAATACACACTTTTATTTTTACAGACATAACTTAAAAATAAAACGCTCCATGTCCCAACTAACATTAATCATCTAAATACAAATTGACACTCTGTCGTATTGATAGTAAGATTTCAGTAGCATTTATCGTTTAGACTGAAGAACTTATTGCGTATTATTTAACTATCAAATTCTAACGTTTAACGTGATTTCAATACATAGTTTATTTTCTACGAAATAATACACGCTCATTTAAGCCTGATACAGTACGTACAATTGTAAACAGATGTGGAATGTATGCGACAATACAATCGTCAACAGAGAGGAACAAAGCTCATTGCACTCTTAGATTTGATATTTTTGTTGACGTTAGAGAAAAATGTTAATTCCAGGCGTCGAGGGGATCATCCACCAATGAAAAAACGATGCTACACTCCAGTTAAGTGATCACAAATAGACTTGTTTCGCGGTCACTTATCTGGATAATACTGTATATATCTTATCTGGGAAAAGGAATATCTACGTCCTGGACCTTACATAGAATAAGAGATAAGGAGTGGCGGAATTTCGAGGATTTGGTGCTAATTTATCTTCTAACTCTCGCAATGGAATCACGTGTACTGCTTCGTCATCACATTCCAACCAAGTACCAGGATGTTTATGACGTCGTATACCACAACAATCTATACTGCGACAACCAACCCTGACTAACTGTTCCTTAGTTTCACTAGCACTCGGTTTACTTCTGAAGTATTTTAATATACCGGACGTTTTGTCTGATGAAGATGAATTTGTATTTGTGCTGCTAGTACCCTGACCAGCAGTTTGCCGCTTACTATCTCGATCACATTCGAAATACTCTCCGAGCGCAGATTCATCAGGTAAACGGGTATAAGCAACATAGTGACCAGCTGTCATTGTTGCACCCTGGTGCATAATCACAGAATACAGTTTATATACATGTCGCGATTTTGATCTGCCACCTGTACTTGCACATGTTTGATCGCTGTTACATTCTTCACAAAAACATTGTAACGTTAGTGGCGTTGGCATATGATTATTAATTTTTTCCATTGACCTAATATAATACATTTATATATATGAGGATATTGTTTTTTCATATGCAATATATAACAAGTGCAAACTTACCCAGCTGCAGTAGAAAATCGTTTCAACTGTAATATGAGTAACCTTGGTAAAGATGGGAAACACACAGCTCTTCGAGCTTCGTTATATCGAAGACAACGAGCACACCAATATTTATCTCTGCCCCAAAGAAGTTCACTAGTGACTACTGCACGTTTGTACACTTCGCTACTATCCATTGGTCTAACTTCTTCATCTACAACTAAATATGCTTAGTTTGGTTACTATAAGTTATTTAACATAAGTTATTAATGTCATCTACCTTTTTCACTAGATCTGTCAATATCAATAGGCACACATATATCGCAAAATGTTTCTTTTCGTTCTGTAACATGTTCACACTCAAGGCATGTAGTTCGCAAAAGACTAACTCCTTCAAAGTCTTCTGAAATAAAGCATTTTTTGCTTTCTGGCCTATGACTGCTTATATCTCCATTACTTTCCAAAAATTCAGAATGACCATTTTCATATTTCATACAATATTTCATATAATATTTCATATTTTCATATGGTCTAGAAGATACTGAAACTCCATTTAAATTCGATTGCACAAGACAAGACGAACTTCCTCTTGTTGTTATTTTCTTTTTTTTTCTAGATTTGCGAATACTTCGTTTATTAGAATTACTACCTTCTGATTGCATATCTGTTAAGTGTTCAGTGGAAAAATTTGACAATTCATCGTTATTTTGACCAAACTGACTTTCTCTATATCTGACCAACAATTGGAATGTTTCCCTGATATTATCAAGTAAACATACTAAAAGCTCATGAGCATCTTGTTGCTGATTTCCTTCAAAAATAGGATTCACTTCTCTGAAAAGAGGTTAAATATAATACATACAGACACAATTTCAATTTCATTATAATATATACCTAAGAGCCTGCAGAAATGCACCTGGCTGATATGGTTCACTGTTTTCCCTTGCTTCTGATGCATGTAATGCCATAAACAATTCATGTAACTTCTCTGTAGCTATTTGTATTTTGTGTTTATTATTATCCCCAGTGGGTCCAGCTAAAGCTAACAGGTCTTTGCTACTCCAACTTCGGCTGCCACTTGATGTAAGTGACACACCAGTTCTACCCAAAGATGATGACTTTATCTAAAATAAAAAATATATAATGATTAGAATTATAAAACAATATATTTTTGTAATACAATAAAACTTACTTTAGTTTGAAGCTGTTTATCATTTAAATTAGATAAATCAGTGGCTAAGTGATGCAAATTATGTAGAAAGGATGGTGCAAATCGTAGAGTATATATCACACTATTCAAAAAACATGTATTTCCTAAATTACATAAAGTAGCTATCCTCAATCCTTCTGTACCACTGTTTGATACATCATAACTTCCATCTTGATGATTGCTCAGCTGATTGCGATAACCATTCAACATTTTGCTTGTACCTTCATAATTTATGAATATTAAATTACAAATAATTACAAATTAGTTTAGTAATTTTCACCTATTTAATAATGTGTACAAATTTGTGAAATAAAGAAAGTTACATACTATGTGTAAAGGTATTTCTGTTCAAAAGGCTTTCCCTCTCCAAAGTTGGAGGAGCCTGAGAAATCTTGCTAGAAATTGTACGTTCACGGCCAGAAAGGGATAAGCAAAATTTCTTCCTAGGGGGAACTGAACGTTTATCTGCATCTTCTTCTGTTTCTAATACTGTCATTTTCTGTTAACCTGAAATAACAGTCAACTTTAAAATTGATTATTAACATAAGTAACATTTAAAACATAAGTTAATTTTTAGAAGACATTGTTTGAATTTCAATCACATATCAAATATGTATTACTTCATATATAACAATATTCACTCGTATTAATTTAATCGATTTTATGTCATATTAATTATTTTAATTTATATTACATAAACTTAAAACTTAAGATAAAATCTATTTACTTACGTATTCAGTAGGGAAGTCATGGAACAAATTAGTTTAATATTATCCTTAATTAGTAAAAAAAAACCGTATATACAATTAAAGCACAAAATGTTGTTTGAATAACACGAACTACATTTCTACTAATGTCAGACGAAACACTTTTTCTTACAATATTGCAGTAGCCATTACCCGTTGCACCTAGTATCCTATATGCATAAAACGCCTTCATGTGCAGTTCACAATTTCACATTTCTATAGTTTTTACTATACCGTTCACACTGTTGTCATTAATGTTCCCCTAAAATCCGTTACGAGCGTTTTCATCTGAAAATGGACGTTGGTACAAGTATGACAAAAGTATACACTAAGTATGTTCGGTATGTTCGTTCTGTCGAAAATAGCTTCACACTATCTAAATTTGGATAAGTTTAGGAATACTTTTCTATTGCCATGATATTACTAGCATGGACAATGAGTATCATCGATTCTTGCCGAAACCCTAAAACTTACACAAACGGACAGACGGCAGTGATTCCATGTGAAATGGCATATAATGCGCAAACGACACGTGCAAAAATCATTTTAACACCAGCTGTCCAAGAGTTTGTATCGAAACTATAAATCGTTGCAAAGAAAATGGAATGAGGAAAAAGAGAGGGAAAATTCTAGAACAAAAGGGACATGAAATCGCATAAGTTCGTTGGCGTCCAGAAAGTTCATACCAAGTTCATATTTGTTGTTATTTATTGCTAAGTTTATTCTTTGTTATTTATTGCTTGTAAAATTTACGGTTATTGTTAAAACTCCCTTTACGTTTTATTCCATTAGTTCTATGTCTACTCCGAGAAAATAAAATCCCTAATGAACAACGCTACATTCTTGTGAATATCTTAAATGTTTGAGAAATTTATCATACAATTATTTACATATTTTTCTATAAATTTGTAAGTGTTTTAATAATATGAGAATTAGTTACGAAGAAAAGTATTTCTGATTATTTATTAGCCCATGTTATTAATTTATTAATATCTTTCATGAAAAGTGCTCAAATATAAATTGTTTAAAATTTATTGGGATTAAATATGTTCTCATTTAATAACTTTTCATTTGATAGGGTTTCTTATTCATTGAATTTATAAATTGTTAAATAGAAAAAAGTGTAAATAATATAAATACTGGTGAAGGTAACTGCATATACAGGGAATTCTATATATTATGTTGGTTAAAGTGCATAAGTTACTTGAAAAACGGCTACATAAATATTTAAAACAGTCAAGCTATTAAAAAAACGAAAAAATTATATTAATTTTGTACAATGTGCTCAAATTATTTTGAGAAATTAATAATTCAAGCTCGGCAATTTGATAATGATATTGAAAAATTAAGTGATACATGGAAACTGCCAATTGCTTTAATTGGACGTTTTGCAGAATGTACTGAAGAGACAAATTCTCATATAGAAGCTATATGGAGTGTTATAAAAAATACTCAAGTTTGTGTTATACATTAATTTATTAAATATTATCAATTCATTACATGTATATAAAACATTTTTTAATATTTGATTATTTCAGAATGGGATAGAAGAAATTTTATCAGAAATAAAAGAAAGTAAATCAGAAGGTTCCGTTAACATAGAACAATTTCTTCAAGAAACGAAGGATGCATATGAAAGTTTAATACAAGAGTGCAATAATATAGAAAGTGTTCTAGGAGAATATGGTTATCATTACACTCACAATGATAGTTCAGATAAGTAAGATTTTTTTTAAATATTTTATGTATAAACAATTAACATTGTAATGTGTTATTTGTATTTTATAGAGTAAGTGTAAACAGTAGTACAAGTATTAATCAACACTCTGTTGGAAACATAGAAACTTTAGAAGTTGAATTTACACCTAATCTTAGTTGGAAGTGTAAAAAAAAACAAAAGGAGTTAATACCAGCACCTAATGATAGTTGTGTATTACGTACATTTATGACATCAATTTCAGAAGGCACTCCTAACACATACAAAGATTACACATCTACTCCAGTGAGAGAACGACCACAAGAACCAATTTATTCTAGACATTTTTATAATATATTAAAAAAATGAATTTTTAAAAATTGTATATAACATGTTTTGTAAAATAAAGTATTAGAACATATGGTGAGAATCTCAATGAGCATCAAAGATATGGAATAAAACTTTTTTATATAAGAATTGCCTGATATTGTATACACCTGAATAATTTTGATTACTGTTGTATCTTATTATTAATTATTCATATCAGTGTTAGTATTTGTAAACTTCAACAGTGGTATTGTTTACATGGATAATGGTAATTCATAATGTAATCCCTCAATAAGTAATCCAATTAAATGTTATATGTATCTAAAAATATTTAAAATTGTTTTGCTTGAAAAAAAAATTACGTAATATTATTCATAAAATTAATCGTTATTTCATCTCTGGCCTATATGTCTTTATCGTTTACATATTTTGTTATCTTCCTCTACCAGATTTGATATTTGGTTTTAAAATTTCGTATTTAATGTGATGATATGTCTAGCGATGGATCATTCCATATCTTATCGAAAGAAAACATCTGACACCAAGTTTCAACCTATTACGACGAATGGGTGTAATAACAGGGAAAATTCGAATTATCCGTTTTTGCTCTACTTTCCCTATTTAGTAATACGCAAAATTTCTAAAAAAAATCTAGCGTATTATAGATACGGAAACGTATGTTAAGGAATTTTTTACGATTTTTTCATTGCAAATTCTACTTGTAAGAAATGAAACGCGTAAAAAAATACGAATATCTTCTAAAATTTTAATATAGCGGTTTTTATATTTTTATGGTAACAGCGCCTTAACATAATATCCTCTATTATTTATAAAAATAATAATTGAGGAATACGAATGCTTCTATAACTCGCTGTATTTCGTTTGACGAACTCTATAAACTAGTAACGTTTCGTTAATAAATGAGCAGTGTATTTGAGGACTCCTGCCAGAATTTCTGGCATCACTGCCTCCTGGTTAGTGGTATAGAGGACATGGCATACGTTTTATTGTAAATGGTGTATAAGTAAATGTAAACAATACAATATAACCTATATTACTAATGTCAGATGATTATACAATTTATTATATAGTTTTTGATACATAAATGTTAAAATCTAGCAATTGCGAAGTATTTAATTTTTTTCGTAAAAATTTTGTCATTGAAAAAGACTACCATGGGTTAGTACGAAGGTTTAATATTTGAAACTTTCAACACATTTAGACAAGCAGGTATTATGTATTTATACATTTTATATATTTTATAATTGTCGTAGATACAGATACAAAATTATGCCAAGGTAAAGACGTTTTTGAAAAGATGAATTATTTATACCAGGTGATTATGATATTCTTGAATAGGTGTTTACTTTCAATTGTTGCGAATTATAAAAGTTTTTTAAGAGAAATTTTTTATACAGGCAAGTTATTTAATGGCATTGAAAAATAGGGTAGTATCATCATATTATGGTAATATAATGGTTGGATGTGGAAAAAAATCTGTTTTACGAATGTAAGTTATAGAAGCTGAACTACTTACATATACATATGTTTACTCAACACGTTCCGTACCACGTGTATCACTGTTGCTGTACGAATTTTCGAAAATGGAATTTTCATTAAATGAGAAAGTTATTCTGTGATTAGATTAGGAAAAGAAAGATTAGAGTGTTAAAAATTTAACTTATATCGATATTTTTCTCGAATTAAATATTTAGTGTAACTTTTTAACTTTGTTTCAATGCTCTGATAAAACTTGTAATTCTCCCATGGCACAGAACGTGTTAAATAGTGAACTATAATTCATTTGTTGTAAAAAAATGTAAGACGTGCAATTACTTGTTTTTAAGAGAGTCTGATATCAAAAGGACAATTTGTAAATGCTGTCAGTCTCCACTTATTCCTGGTGAAACAGCAAGAGTACGCTTAGTATCAAAACCAGTAAAAAGTGTAAAATGGACATGTTTAACATGTTTAAGTGTTAAAAGATTTCCTACAAAAAAAGGTTATAAATTATGGATTGAACAACCTTCTTCTACAATTCAAATATTTAATTATACATCAAAATTAAAAGATGATAAACCTAATATTGTCATAGAAGAGAAGAATTTATGTAAAGGTAAATAAATGGATATTGAGAAGAGTTAAATGTACACAGATTTGAATATTTATTTCCACATGATGTGAGATGTGATGAATGTTGACATACGAATATTTTTTTTATCAATGGCTTACATAAAATATGTTACAATAAATTTATATTCAATAAACAGATACTTTTACTAACTGGAATATTCATAACCATCTAGTAATATCATGATACTGATATTGGTTTTACATTAAGTGTTCATAGACATAACATGATCATGTTTAAGCTATTATTTTTCGAGTATATGATATACGTATGATGAGAGCCGTTCGCAGTAAATTTCATAGACCCCAATGCACACGTGTTTCGTTGAGGACGGTTTAGGTGATGAAAAGTGATGTGGTCTTCACAAATAACGTGAAATGATTATGTTCTCACATAATACCGAAATTTAATGCGAACTTCTCCATTTAACTAGCTATGATATGACTATATCCGCCCATCGCCAATGATCCGTACATAATATCAAATGGAAGTTAACATTCACGTACATACGCGGGCGTAATCAAATCACAGATTAATTGGATAAAAATCAGTCGTTTAACCCTAACTTAAATAAATACATGTATTCTAAATTAATAATTATACACAAACTTACGATATATGTTGATATTTTCATTAGATTTTTTTCTTATTACAAATACTTTTAACATTATGAGTTTATTACTTTTATGTAAAACGTTGTGTTGTATTAATGCCATGATATGGCAGTGATTCATTTGTTCATATAGAAAGTAATGACACTATAAGTACGTTATTTTTTACGTGTAAAACGTACATAAGTTATATAAATACTAAACTAGTGAGGAAGTAATCAAAAAATTGCTCTGGACGGAGTCTACACATTCATTTATATACATATATCTGTCGTGCCAAGCTTCGGTCGTTAAGCTATTTCACAGTGTTTATTATCTATTATTATTTTTCCTAACAGTGAACCTAACAATTAATTATGTCAGACCACAGGTTGGCAACGCACACATATATACATGCACACACCAGCTACAGGGAAATATTTAATCCAGTAATATTGACTGTGGTTCATCGTTACTCTTCATCTTGTATTCTTCACCATTGAAGAGTTCGAACTGAAATAGCAAAAGATGCACAGTCAGAGTAGATTTATCTGCATTATTTGGGACAATTTTTACTCTTCTTGTACACGCGTCTACTCGCAGACAAACCTAACGGTATTATCCGATTATTGTCGAAAAGGTGTGTGCATGCGAGTGTAATTTTGGGAAGGCGCGTGCAACAGTTAGAGCCGTAGTTAAAGAGGTACAATGTATGGTGATGAAGGTATATTGTTGATTAAAAAAGGGATTGGCGTAAAACTTAATTTATACTAGCCCTGAAACAAATTGGGGTTGGCCATCACAATCAAGTGTAAGTTGAGGCATTACATTCGAGGATGGTTGAAATGTTGATCCTTGGAAACCCATCGCTGATTCGTAAAGCTGTAATAAAATATATAACATAAGTAGATTTACTTCTTGAATGTACAGGATGTCATTAATTTAGTGATATAACTCATAAAGGTGTGATTCTACATGAAAAAATAAGATTACAATTGAAGAGTTAGAGAAATATTTTATATTGATCGAAAATAATTAAAAAAAAAAAAAAAACAATTTGGTTTTACGGTTTATCCTATATACATTACTTACAATAATGGGACAAATAATAATATAAGTCGTTTTTAGAGATATTTCTTAGATTAAAGATACATTCTCAATATCGATTTATTTAGAAACGATGCTTCGTATTGTTGTGAATGGCTTCCTCGTCATTAGGTCGAACACAACGACAACTAAGATTTGTTTACAATGGTTTTCGTAATATAAAGTAATAAACATAACGATCACTTCGAGATTCGTCTCCGTTTCTGGTTCTTTTCAGACTGTATAATCAATAATGATATCGGTCGGTAAAGATCGACCGTCTTCTCAGTTCCAGAGTGAACATCAGCAGATCGTGAAGTTATACACGGTGTTCACACCAGTATAAAACACTATTAATCTATATTTTTATCTTATTTTTTCATGTAAAATTACATTTTTTCAGGTTGTACCATCAGTTTGGTGGCACCTTGTGTAATATTCGTCTCACTTTTTTACGTACATTATGGTTTCCTGGAAGCGTTGTGTAGTCTGGCGTCGTTGGACGGTGCCTATTTGTAGGCAGTGGACGTTGAATCGTAGCATAAGTATTATCTTGAGATGTGTCACCCATACCAATACTTATACCACTTCCTCGTCTTTCTGTACCTAAACCACCTTCAGGTTCACTAAATACTTGCATTGTTAATTCTTGTTCTTCATATAATTTAAGTTTTCTAAAAACAATTACGGTATGCATACATTATGTTTTGTTGTATCGTGCTTCTGTGAAAAAGATGTGAATTGTTTTACTCACTGTTCAATCCATAAAGGATTTTCTGTAGTATTTAATTCATCGATAATTTGTTTTTTTATTAGGCCGTCTTTTTTCCGTATATCGTTTGGTACAGTAATTACCCTAAAATGATAAAATACATTTTATGTGTTCCATATTGAAGGAAAAATATATTTATTCATTTTATATTTACCAATGGCGTAAACAGCAACAAACTACTGTGACTGTAACTGCACCAACTAGTAAAACCACTAATAAGGCTATTAAAGCTGCTAATGCAGGATCAAAAGGTTCTTCCTGTACTCCTGCATAAGCAGGCTGCAAAATTATGTTATCAGTAAATATAATGATATTATTATATCGGTAGAGTTACAGATTATAAGAAATACTTACTACAACGTTTTCAATAGCAAAACCTGCATAGTAATCTTTCAAGAAATCATATTTTGCATCAATAACTTTGAGTACTTGTGGAATAGGAGCAATAGTTTGGGATTTTAGTTCCACAACATGTAAATACATATCACACCTATAGAATATATTCAAATGTTATGTTCTTAAGAAGGTATATGTTGATTTAGGAAATGAGTGAAACGTTTTTTTTTTTTTTTACCATTCTCTGCGAATATGACCTGATGCGTCCACATGATACCGGATATCATCAACAACAACCCTACTTTGAGTTGCATTTGATAATTGTGACACAATTTCATCACGTTCGCGATTTACTTCTTCGGGAGGTCGTGACAAGATAACTCTTATTAATTGTGAAGCTTCAAATACCCAAACCTTTATTGATATAGAGAAGTAAAGATTTAAAAATGAGAATATATCAAAGCAGAAGTACATGAAATAACTTACATGAACTTTAGTCATAGCATATCTTTCTGGAATGGCAGTTTCTTTTGCTATAACTTCAACGACGAACCTGTCTTGATTATATTCGGCCATATATCCACTTGTGACAAGTTTGCCATCTTGTGTTACATTGAATGGACTCGGAACTATGGAGCCACTAGGTTTGTCTGATCCATATTTATAGAGATTTGCACCAGCCACGTAGTAATGAAGTGTGCCATTATCTCCAACATCTAAATCTGATGCTGTTACTTTTGTTACAAAATCGTTCACATTTGCCATTGAATTAACACCCGCGTAATAGTCATTACGCTCAAATATTGGTGGATTATCGTTTTCATCTAAAATATTTATGGTTACATTTACATGACCATGATCTGTATTGTGCTGTGTTAAAGGTCGTCCTGCATCTATAGGATTTATGTAAATATCAGGATCATTGGAAGCTAATATCGATAAAATGTATTTGTCTCGGGTTTCACGATCAAATGATTTATTTGCATATATGCTGCCATCAGATTTATCCATGTAAAAAGCATAATCTTCGTTTCCTGAAAGATATTTATATTTGTGTTATCGTCTAGTAGTCGTGTAACCTTATAAATTTCTTAGTATATGTAATATTATTTACCAGCTTCTATGTAATAGTAAACTTTAGCGTGTCTGCCTTCATCTTTATCTTCCGCAATTACTTTTCCTACAAAGTAATCTTTCGGACGATTTTCTGATACATGAAAATGATATTCATCATAAAACTGCGGCGCATTGTCATTCGTATCAACTAATTGCACAGTAAGTAGTCGCAATGTTTCATATGCTGTAGGAGTACCGTGATCGGCAGCAACAAGAACAAGCTAAAATAACATTGAAATTAAGATTATTTTTTTTTTAATGTAATTATTACAAATGAGTTTTAAATACACAAACAAAATTTACCTCAAATTTACTTTTCGCTTCACGATCAAGAATAATTTTTGATCTTAATTCACCAGTTTCTTGATCTATTGAAAATTCTTCTGTTTCTTGAGTGTTTCGATTTCCAACTTTTAAATAATAACTTACGCGTCCATTTTCACCAGGATCTCTGTCGATTGCTTTTACCGTTAATATCAAGTAATTTGATACACCTGTGTTCTAAAAAGTGTTGTTCATAGTTATATTAGTATTGTTTTATGACTAAAGACTGTTTTATTCATGATATATTTTTATACGCACTTCAGGCACTTCAACGGTTGCATTCGTTAATTCGGGTAGAACAAATTGGGGTTTGTGCTGATTTACTGGCATTACTCGTATATCAATATAACACCTGTCCGAATGTGGACCATTACCAGCACCGTCTCTTGCTTCTACTTCGATTCTATAGGAGCCAGCTCTGCCAAGAAGAGCTGCGCCAGGATATAAAATACCCGTTTCGCGGTTTAAAGAAAATGATTCATTTTCATTTCCACGAATTATGGTGTACCAAACTTCTCCGTTGTCTCCTTCGTCATGATCTACAGCCCCGACCTTAAAACAAATACATTATGTATTAGTTGTTTTAGCAATTTACTTTCTTTAAATTTTATGCAACTTGGAAATAGATTTATAAAATGTAATTACTTGTAAAATTGGTGCAGGTGGATTTACTGGTAGATCTTCAGCAACTGAGGCTCTGTAACTATGTTGCGTGAATATTGGTCGATTATCGTTAACATCGATCAATTTTACAATTACTGGCACAGTGGTAGTTCGACGAGAATTTATATGAGCACCATCACTGGCCATTACTGTTACAGTAATTTTTGGTGTCATTTCTCGGTCGAGTACAGTTGCACCACCAACAGTAATTTCCCCCGTTTCGTGACCTATAGTTTATTTAAATGTTACCATTTTTTAAATTTATAATATAAATTGTAAAATATGATTTTATTTAATTCTGTAAAAAAGAAAGTATAGTTTACCAATATTAAAGTCGGCGGCGTGATCACCAATAAGACTATAACTAACTTCTCCGAACGGGCCTTCGTCTCCATCTGTCGCTTTAACTACAGTAACATGCGTGCCCGATGGCGAGTTTTCTTTTACAGATGCATTATATAACTCCTTCTCAAATTTTGGGTCCTGGTCGTTAACATTTATTACAGTAACTATTACTACTGCAGTTGCAGTTAATTGAGGTACTCCAGAATCATAGGCAACCACTGTGAATTCCAATTGTTTTGTTTCTTCATAATCAATAACTTGACTAGTTCGTACGATTCCTGCGAATTATGTAATATTTATTACTTTTCATGTTTCCTTTTTTTGGTTATAATGTAAAAAAATATAAGTAACCTGTGACATTGTTTATATTGAAGTAGGGACTTGGCGGTATGATTGCATATCCTGCTATGTTGCTATCTGCATCTACTGCCGTAAATGCTCCAACAACAGCCCCAGTTGGTTGTTCTTCCTGCATTTCTATTAAATATCGCGGATTCTCTCTTGTCCATGGCTTCAAGAATTCTGGTGCCATGTGATTCACATCAATAATAGTAACTACCAAAGTACCTAATTATAAATGAGAAGAAAGTATTCAGTACACATAATAATATACAATATCACGTATAAATTTATATAATATTCGTATACAGCATGTCAGATTTAAGCATCGAATTACTAAAATTAAAACTAATTAATAATTAAAGAATAAAGCCTTAAAAACAACTTTTTTATTCTTGATTTTCATCTTACATCAGTTTCTAGAATCACCCTTTAAATTTTCTATCAACAGTTGCTGAATATCCTATCTAAATCCGAGATACTGTATATGTTTTTAATACATATGTAGTACCTCTTCCTTGTTGTAACGTGGGTGCTGTTGTATCACTGACAACGACAGTAATGCTCACTGTTGCTGCAATGTCACGATCCAATGGTCTCACAACAGAAACTTGACCGGTTGCACGGTCAACAGCAAAAAAGTCCTGCAAATATTGGTATTGTATTACATAAGAATTAAATTTTTATTATCGCAAAACAAAGCATCAAATCATACTTTAAAGGATTTACTATCGTTAACTCGTTGACCGTTTCTATCAATTGCTGTAATTGGTTCGGAAATAGCAAAGTTTAATGCTTCCAAGTTGACACTGTCTGGATCTGTAGCTTTTAATGTTGTAAAGACAGTGCCAATCGGTGTATCTTCTGTAACTTCAGCTCTTTGAGTTTCCGGCGTAAAATAAGGCGCTTTGTCGTTGCTGTTTTCAACGTCTATCATCAGCATTGTTGTTCCGGTTAAACTAGGAATTCCTAAAAAGAAGAATTATAAAATAAAATTATAAAAGAAACACACAAATACGCACGCACATTACTGTTTTAATTATAATAGGTAAGTATTAGGTTGGTGTAAATGAAATGTAGTTTTTTCTTTCAACAGCTAAAATTTTTGGGTTCATACCATATATTAACTTTTGTCCGATTATCAATTTTTATACGCAATAGTCAAGAAGAAGGAATTTGCCGTAGTACAGTATATGGAATAGTAAAAAAAATTCATAATACAATTATTTGGACATTACTATCTAAATGAAATTGTACATTCACATACTAGCTAGCGAAATTGTATTTTCACATACCTTTATCGAGTGCTATAACTTGCACATGATACCTCCTTTTATTGTCATAATCTAGTTTTCTAAATACTGTTACGACACCTGTCGTTTCATTAATAGTGAAATCATCGAAAGCTCCTACAGCTATTCTATAAACAAGTTTCGCGTTAATCCCTGTATCTGCATCAGTCGCTGTAACTTTCTTTACCACCGTTCCTAAATAAAACACGCGAATATTATTTTTTACAAATTGTAATTATCGACAGAGAAGAAAAGAACATAAAGAAGAGAAGATAACGTACCAATTGGTGATATTTCTGGTATACTTGCAGTGTACAAATTACGTTCAAAGACCGGTGCATTATTATTGACATCGCGAATTGTAATATTAACGATGGCGGAATCGACAAAAGTTCCATCGCTCGCTTGTATAACAAGCGCGATCCAATCGTGTGTTGAATTTGTCAAATCGACTGGTCCTTTATTTTTTATCGTAATTTCGCCGGAATCTGGATCTATAGTGAAGAGTCCCAGATCATCGCCACCTATTATTGCGTACGTAATTTTCGACGTTTTGTCCTTATCTCGGGCTTGCACCTTTAAGTCGGGTTCAAATTTTTCAGCACCTTCATCTATAACCGCACGATACTTGTCTTGTAAAAATCGTGGTGGACTGTCATTGGCGTCTGATAAACTGATACGTAGCGAAACACTGGTTGTTTGTCCTTGCCCGTCATTGTCAGTTGCCTAAGAAAAATGACAAGAGCAAATTAGAATAGAAAGTAATTTCACCTACTCTACTTTCTGCAGATTCAATTCTTACACTAATACTTGATTCAATGTTTGATCAATACAAAGAAAAATTATAGCGTTATGTTAAATCTTTCAAAAAGTTCTGTCCGATTTCGTCGCCTAAATTCGAATAATCGTAACTCCGCCAAAAGTGAACGTATTTATTCAAAATGAAAAATTCCTTTGCCATTGAAATGTTGGCGAAGATGTATTCGTCGTAATTGTTCTTATTTTGAATAAATACGTTAACTTTGGCGAAGTTACGATTACTTAAATTCAGACGACGAAATCCGACAGAACCTTCCGTACGACCTAATACATTGTGATTAAGTAAAATTAAATTTTATGCACTTGCCCACTAAAGTTGCATACCTTATAGGTGAGGAAATATTCCGTTTGTTCTTCGTAATCCAAGCATGGTAATGTTCCAGGAGTCGCGCACGGAGCTACAGTGATAACTCCAGATTTTCGGTCGACAGAAAAATGCTGAGCACCTTGGCCAAGTAACTGATAAGCTATTCCAGCTGTACCGAATCTAGAGTAACAACTCGCTTGTAAATCTTACGTTATATTGAACGAAGTCGAACGAAGAAATAGCAAAGGAATTTTTCTCACCGTCCACTATCACGATCCTTAGCGGTAATCGTTATAACCGATGTACCAGGAGGTGCAGTTTCCAGCACTACGGCCGTATAAGTGGGATTACTGAAAGAGGGTGAATTATCGTTTGCATCCGCGATGGAGACAGCTACGGTTGCGGTAGAGGTAAGTTTAGGATTTGTGTGGACCTCTTCCGCCACGACCTGAGGAATTACAATGGTACAATTTTCTTTTGAATCATGCCGAGTAGAACGGGAACGATGTAATTCACGAGTACATAGCGATCAGCTTACCAGAATGATGAATTTACGCTGATTAGGATTTTCGTAATCGAGCGAGCCATTTGCCACACGAATGTTCACCGATGTACTTCCAGTCGCCAGAGTCGGTTCAATGGTAAATGCACCATCCGTAATGTCTTCCAGGCGCAACGAAAATACCGAGTTCAATCCCTGTAATGATATAATATTGTGATGATTATAAATTACATTGCCTCTATAAAGAATCGAATTATGTAGATACTATAAAATTTGCCGCATTTCTATATACAGACTTTTACTCAGTTAGGATGAAATATATTTTAATAATGAAACTACTATACAAGGTGAACCGTGTATCGTGATCACCTTAATACTTTGGCAGGACCGCATTTATCATGTGGCTTTATAAAGAATGAAGCCCCCAGCTTGCGCCTAATGCGCCTTATAGTAAATACAGCCCTGTCTATGGACATGCTGCACTTCGAAATATTCCTTATAAATCAAACGATAGTTAAAGGAACTTTTAGTTTTACTTTTACTTGAAAAAAAAAAAAAAAATTATGAAATAAAATTTCATTTTAACGAAATGGTACTCACAACATCGGGATCTTTAACAGTCATGTCTAAGTGAGGCAGAGGTGTACCGTTCGGTACGTTTTCTGGAATCTCAATATTGTACTCTCGATGGTTAAAAGAGGGTGGCTCGTCGTTGACATCCTTGATCGTCACCGTTGCTTCGGCCGTCGAGACCGTTAGATTGTCATTACCTGGCATGCCGTCGATTAATTCACGTGCTCTCACTTTCAGTGTCAACACTCCAGTAGAATCCTTTAACGCTTCTCTGTTTAGAGGCTTTGCTGTTCTTAATTCGCCTGTTTCATCATCCAACAGGAAGTAGTCGAATGGATCTGTATAAGAAATATACAAAATTTATACAGCGATAAAAGTTTCGTTACAATTTTAATTATCTCTTCCTCTTATTCACTCTTTGAAACCATTTAATGAAGTAATAACAGAGACTACGATTTGTAATAAAGTAAACGTGGAATTTAATTAATAACTTGAATTCTAACGAATTTTAAGTGTACATACGTACTGTAGAACACTGCAGATATCGCAATTTGTAGAGAAATATTATCGTAAAAAGTAATTAATGCCTTAAGAGAAATATTTTTCGGCGTACATTTAATAAAAGATTCTCGACCGAAAGAAATGTGCATGCGAGATATTTAACTATTTTAACACCATTGTGATTAATAATTCAATTATAACGGGAAATCGATTTTTAAGATGTAAATTTTGAGGTTAGAAAACGAGTTTCAACATAAAAGCGAGGTACAAGCATAGGATAAGGGTAGGGTAATGTACGAAATTTTATTATTGCATTAGATTCTAATATACAGGGTGGGCCACATAAAACAGGCCATCTAATTATCTTCTCCTGCTATGGCGGTGCGAGAAAATGTGAATTCAAATGGTTTCATAATAAGATGGAAGACAAATTTTGTTGATGGAAGAAATGGCAAAAAATGAAAGGAAATTTCATATCTGATTTGAAAGTAAAGTGTCCAAAATCATTATTATGGATATTTAAAAGCACATTAATGTCTGCTACAACATACAGTAGAAAAAAGTATGTACGTTCATGCAAAAAAACAAGGGACCTTGAAAAGAACAAACAGAAAAAATGGCATTTGTAAAAGAATTTTCCTTCCATCTTATTCACCCTTTGAGACCATTTAAATTACGTATAAAAATTTTCTCGTACCACCACAGCTAGAGAAGATAATTAGGTGGTTTGATGTACATGGTCCACCCTGTATTGAATATCAACTGAATAAATTCATGCATTCTCTTTTTCTATTTCTCCGTCAGTCGTAACTATTTTTATAATTCATTAACTAATCGTATAAAGTAGATGCATATTTTCAATTATTCTTCGAATACATATTTATAATTTGCAGTTTGCGAATTCTAGATAATTTAATTGAATTTAGTAACGTTAGGTATCAGCTACCTCGTAACATTCAACGTGTTAATTAACAAGGGAGTGATATAAAGTCAGGTCCAGTAAAGTTTAACTAGCAAAGAGATAAAATGTGACGTGAACTCACTGGTGACCAATTCGTAGATCATTTTCCTTGGCATTCCCCTGTCGCCATCCCTAGCTTTGACGGTCATAACCAAGGTTCCGATGGGATCATCCTCACGCACCACACCCGTTAGCGAGTCCAGAAATTCCGGCGGGCTATTCTGAATGTCTGCCACCTTGATTTCTACTCCAGTGGTCTCATTGTTCAGCCCGTCCTGTAAGTAAAATTCACGTATGTAAAAGTCATTCGTAGCTTGTTCTCGTACTACCTTCCTCAGTGTTTAACCCCTTGACTTATAACAGCGAGCCAGACTCCTGGCAGATTTTCTGGTGAAAATGTGACAAAAATAGTTATATTAGTAAGAAAAATTAATTTTAACCCTAATATTCGTTTTAATCTGTAAGCCTGAGGATTGCTAAATGTAATTAACACTTTGCCGGCCGCTAATTTGTCGCATGGGATTTACGTTGCCGCCGGCGAGTTTCGCGCGGGTTCTACTGCTCGTGCCTTAAAAAAGGCACTAAAATAAATAAACCGTCATCAAGAAACAATTCCACACTTGACATTATGTCTTGTGGGCACGGTGTTTGCAATCCAGACTCTTCCAGACACCTATGGAGGTCAGGTTCAAAATCAATTTCTGACCAATCATTTGGTAAAGAACTCTCTTCGTCACTATCGGAGTCACTGATTATTGGTCTTCCGTTATTTATAAATCTTCTCACAACGATATCGCTCGCACTATCCGAATCGTTATCACTTTTGCTATCAGTATCATCGTACACGTCTGACAACTCATCGGCATATATTTCTTCATTGCGTGACATTTTGAAGGGTATTTTATAACAGTGAATCTAAGCTTTCAAGATGCGAAGGCTGCGAAAGACTATCTGAGAACTAACAGAACAAAAAGAATGTCAAGAAAAGGCAATCGGGACAGTTAAAACAGAAGCATAGTGGAAACATCGTAGCCGCGCTGAACCGAAGTCACGCGTATGTGACAGCGGCCGATAATCGTTGGCGAGAAAAAGTCACGCCAGCGTGACAGCGGCCGGCAAAGTGTTAATCTGTAACAGATTAGCTTTTCTTACCTGTACTAAAATAGAAAATGGCTGACGCTTACATGCGTAGTCAGAAAAGAAATCATAGGTTAAGGGGTTAAAGCAAGGGGACATACTCTGCTTTTCCGTCAACTCTTTTAGTTGAGGTCATTTCTATGTTTGAATTGTTAGTTCAGGCTTACGGGTTACAGCCATGTCCAATAGTAATCCAATTCTGAAGTTTCGCTAACATCGAAGTTAATTTCCTCAGGATATCGAGACACTGATAATGTCGTGTTTTTTTTTTTTTAACTTCGTCTTAATAAGAATTGTGCTTATTAGCTCTAGGTCAATTTGCCAAAATCACTCGTCTACGTTTCTATCTACTATAATGTATTTTAGATCAACGTTTCTTAATAGTAGAAGTAATTGCAGAGAAAAAATTTTCAAAAAATCTCTATTACAGAGGACAACGCGCTTCTTCGCTGATAATGCTATGTCTCGTTTTGGATTTGGGTTTATAAGAGTGTATCGTGCTCATGTCACGGATTATTGGCTACTAATCGGGTGTTTTTAATTGCTCACCTGTCTCGATACCCTGAGGAAGCTAATTAATGCTGGCGAAACGTTGGAATTTAAGGGGGTATATTCCTTGATGCGTCTAAAAATAAGTAAAGTTCGGGAATTTTTTTCATAGGTAATTACTAAATGAAAAGTTTGAATTTTTTCGAGAGATACCTAAATATCACTTCCAGTTTTTTTCTCGAATTTTTAAAAAGTAAATTTATTACAAAATATTGGAAATTATGTTTCGTTGTGCATTAAAGGTACACTGTTATTATAAATATTGCTCTTTATGTCGTGAATAACTTTATTTTATAGAGCGGTACAAAGCCAATTCCAAGACTGTCTAATTAAAATCAATTTTCAAGCGAACTCAGTGAATTCGTCACATTTATGTGCTCACTCGAAACAGATCTCCGCTAGTGAGTACTATAATTATCCTTCTGTGCATAGCAGACCTATTTTATAAGTGGAGCAGCTTGTGTTTTAAATATAACATAAAGAAATGATCCAAATCGAAGAGAGTGTTAGGATCGTATGTGAACTTACTGCTCATGTTATAAACGCTGGAAGTGGTGTCCATCAGCGGCGATACACTGTCTAAAACGAGGACTCGTGGACTGTGATATTATTTCAATTTTTTTTAAAGTAGATAATATCTGCAGTATTTTCATAAACGTAATTCAGATTCACTATTTACCGACAGCAATCTGTCATTCCAGACGACATGGTAAATCGCAAAATTCAGGGGCGTCGAATTGGCGGCTCGCGAGCCATATGAGGCTCCTTCTTCTCTTCGCCTGCTCCGCAGGGCCGTAGGAGAACGGTCTCCTCCATACCTACTTCACTCTGATGAACTCCTCTCCTCCAAATGCCGCACGAGTTCGACCATCAGCAGACTAGTCACTACTCATATGCATATGTTAATGAGCCACTCAGAAACCAAAATGAGCTCATATAAGTTCCTTGTTCGTAGCTGACACTACCAGGGCCGTAAGTGTGTAGTGGGACTTGTGCAACTCCTGGAGGAAAAGAAAAGGCGGAAGCGGCTGACCGAGAGTCAAACTCGTGCGGCTCTTGAAAGGAAAGTTCGACACCCCTGGCATAATTAAAGCTAATACTGTCTTTACGTCAGAAACAATCGATAGAGCGTCATAATCCGTGATTGCTCGTTTTATAAAGTGTATCGCTATCGATGGACATCATTTTGAGCATTCGTGACATAAAAAGTAAGTTCACATACTACCTAACATTGTCTAAGAATTTTGTTATTTTTTCAATGTTCACGGCCATCTCGAGGTCTTAACACTTTACCGACCGATAGCCTATTAATTGGCTTTTCGCCGCCAACGCTTACCGACCGGTAGCCTATTAATCGCTTTTTCGCCGCCGACGCTTATCGACCGATAGCCTATTGATCGGTCGAAGTTTTATTTAACATTTCTATAGGTATAAGAAAAAGCGCATACATATATTCCCGCGCGATAGCCTAGAGTCTAAACAGAGCCGGTGTCAGCGATGTATCTGCGGCTGAGTGAGCGGTGGGAAGTGCGTAAGATGTTCAACCGCTACCGGTCGGTAAAGTGCTAAGTTAGATATACTTGAATGCATGTCAATACATGCATAAAAAAAGTATATGCTTTCCGGCAAAGAAGAAAAATATCGGTAACATTAAAAAAATTCGAAAAAAATTGTCTGTTTACAATACTCTTCTTTTGACACTGTTCAAACTATGTTTGAAACATTTTCGATATCATTTGAAATAAAAGAGTAAAAGAGTCACTCTGTACAATAAACGCTGATTACTTGCGTCGTGATTCTTGGTAGTCATCATCCGTACCTTTGGATAGTGAGATCTGCTCAAGTCTCGCGCGTCTTGCAACGAATAGACTTAGCCAGGATGACGTTCAGCGAAGTAGCTGGACGTTTTGACGGCAACATAATTAAAATCAATTTTCAAGTTCTACTTACGCTTGCCCTGAGTAGCAGTTGGTAAAAGGGCCTCTCCCTGTAGTCGAGTGGCTGCTGCAACACCAAGGCGCCCACGTACGCATTTTGGCTTCTTTCTACGTTCACTATACCGAACTTTTCGCAGGCGTCGAGAAACTGTAACAAAACCATCATATTGACCGTACATTGACCTGCTACTGCTTGTGAGCATCCGTGTTCTTGCACAATGCCTTTGAATTATCGGGGTTAACCTTTCGATGACGACGATACGCTGTTAAATGGGTTATTATTAACCCCTTGTCTTAAGATTGTTTGATATACATATGTTAGCCTCAGATGTTCACTGTTTTAATACAGTGTTAAAAAAAGAGAAGTGAAGATATTAGATGTATATAATTTGTAAGTACAGTAAATTCTCCACAAGAGTCAGTTTGCAAGGAATTTAAACCTGACACTTGTAGAGTCAGGGGCTACGTTTTCGAGCCCCGTGCCCGCCTTTGTAGTTTGCCGAACGTAGACAAGGACAGCGAATAAAAGATAAGCATGAAACGTGAGTCGAGGCAACCAAGCGATTAAAATATCAACTTTTTTAATTTTACGTTCTTTTATCCCGAAATTTTTCTTAACATATTGATGAGATTTTTCTGATGAAAACTACATCAAACACGACATAATTTGAACAACATTTACACTTATTAACACGTTCACTGTCACGCCAGATTTACAGGTTGCTGTCAGGCGGCCACAAAAAAATACATTTTAAGCATATACATTAAGCAGCTCATATTTGAGCTGGCAATACACAACACAACTAACTACTAAACCAAATCACCAGAAAAATTTTCAATATTATATAACATAGGCGCAGCAATGACGCAGCCTAGGCATAGGACCATCTATACTGACACTTGTAGAATCCTAACTGACTGATGACACTTGTAGAGAATTTACTGTATATACTTGGTAATCGTCAGTTTTAAATTGAAGCTAAAGTTAAGTAAAAATATCAATTTAATAGAAATACAATTTTTCATTTGTCACATCTTGACTATAATCTACGTCGCGAGTGTCACTCGTTATTACAAGGCAAGAGGTTAACTGACTGAATCGAATGCTATTTTGTAAATTCGTTTGTGCGCTAAATCTCGCAAGAGTCAACGATGAACTGTGATTTTTTAGTCAGTAAAATTATAGAATAGTTCTTATGGTTCCTTAAAGAAGGATTAAGAATTTACATCCTGTATAAGCAAATTTTCAGTCAGATTTTTCTGTCAGATCATAAGTTGTTGAGGTGAAATAAACGAGTCTGAATCAAAGTAATTCTCTTTTATCCGACATTTTCGACACCTTTCGACACTTTTATTGACACCATTCAACTCTTATCTGAAATATTTTTCGGTATAATTGACAGTTTGGAAGATGTTTCAGGTTCTAGTCTTAGGTGACTAATCCTATACAAGGTGTACAGTATCCACCATTTTTGTTGCATTTCCAATAATCTCACAGAAGAGTGTTTGAAACAAAAGTTAATCAGTCTCGATGTGGCTACAAACTGCAATAAAAAATTATTTCAAAAATTTTCTTTTCCATTAAAAAGTCTAGGACACCTTGATTTTTACGTATGGCACTATGTATTTTTGACTTTACAGAGTTGCAGTTGACGCCAAGACGAATTCAACGACCTACTACTACACTAAGATTTTCTCATGACCTTGAATTCAGAAATTTTCGCTTAATGATTAGAAACGTTAATATGAAAAATTATTTTATTTCAACCGATTTAATTTATTTCGTTTATGTTTAATAAACTTATTAGTATGACAGTCCTAGTGTTGCTTTGAATATGTAATTCGACTTTCATTATAAAAGCAAATTTCTGAAAAATTATTTTAGTTTGTAGCTAATTGTAAGTCGAGGCTGATTAACTTTTGTTTCACACATTTTTTTGTAAGATTATTTGAAATGCCACGAAAATGGTGGATATTTTTAGGCTGTACAGTGTGCACCCTGCATATGAAATGTCATTACAGTAAAACAACGGTGAAAAGGAAATTAGAGGAAGAAAATAAGGACGAAAGTGTATTTTTCATTCGTCATATTCATAAAAAACGTGCAGAATAAAGGTATATGACGGAAATTGCAATTTATAATATATGCTGATTTCACGTAATTACTGTTCATCTCGTTAGCAGAATGATGTGTTACTACTCTTTATCACTTTACGTTTAAAATAGCTGTTATTGTATCAGCATTGTAGCGCGTTGTTTATCAAACACGCGGACAGAGGTGTCCAATGTATAAAAAATACGAAACAGTACGTTCAGAAGCAAGTGCTTCATTACGCGAATTATCGGTTCCATTGAATCAGCAGCGAAGAGCACGATCAAATGGAAAAAAAAAGCTTGCGTTCAATACAACCAAATGAACGATTCGTATAATGAATCTCTTTTTTCTTTTTTTTGTCTTTGATTGTACAGAGTGAATTTTTCCTTTTTGCACGATCAAACAAGGTGTATATTTTAGCCTCTCGATTACATTGTTTCGCAGAGAAAAAAGATCTGAAGTAATAGTGACGTTAAAAGGTTAGCAATTTGAATAAAAACTGATTAAGAGTATCGTGAATTTGAATGTTTTATCACATTGAAATAGCTGTTAAACTGCGTTAAAATGTTTTACAATTTGTGCAGCTATTAATTAACACCTTTTAACACCACTGTTATTTCAGATCCTTTTCATTACGGAACAATGTAATCAAGAGACTAAAATGTACACCTCGTTTAATCGTGCAAAAACGAGAATCCATTTTGAACAATCGAAGGCAAGAAAAAGCTCTACTGTACGAATCATTTACTTGATTGCATTGAACGTAAGTTTTTGCCAGTTGAACCCGCTCTTCGCTGCTGTTCATTCAATGGAATTTAGTACAAGTATTGATAATATTAAAGTTACTCTTTTTCGATGTTGCAAAAAATTGATTAATTTATAGATATGTTTTTGAACGATGTTGATTAATCTACTGTTATTACAGTCATTTATCCGCCTTCCAATTTTTTCAGCGATGTTGAAGAAGGTTTCATAGCACAACTAAATCATTATTCATTATTCCATAAAATTTCCATTATATCAGAATTGAACGTCGCGAGGAAAATAAAAATTTTCCATTTTCATTTTTCTGCCCGTTTTGTTTCATTATCGACGTTATACATTCTGATCGTAAATTGTTCAAAAGCAATCAAAATGGCAACGCAAACATTTCCGAACTGCGCGGACAATTTTCGCTAAATCGAGAAAAAGTGAAAATGAATAGGCGGAGGTGGAAACGTGAAGATTTGTCCGTTTATTATTTTTTTTTTCTTTTTTTATCACCTATCTTCGTTTGAATCGCTTTAATAATCGTACAGGAAATTAGTGGAAAGTTTTGGAAAATTTCGCATATGACACGGGCATTGTAAGCAATAGTTAACTTTAATGACTGAGCGCTTCGTACATTCTCCGGTCTATATAAAATGAAAAGAGGCATTAAAGTTCGCCGCTGTAAAGCCGGCGAGCCATTAGTTAGGAGGTTTTACAGTTTTATTGGTCGTCTAATGGCCCTGTGAATTTATCGAGCGGATATGACGTAGGGGTATACGTTCTACGTGCTAATATTCCTGCAGCATCCTTTGGGATAGTCACATAGAGCTGGCAAGATCAGATAATTTCCACGTATCCTTACGATAAACGTATTGGGTATTTTTCGAACAAAACGGCCCGATATGACCGCTATTTTTCTCGCTATTCGATCGTATAAAGGCCGGGCACACTATGCTCCATTACCTAACCTTAAAAGATGATACAAACGCGCTCTCGCGCGAAATACATTTTAAAAGGCATGTCTCTCTCCTTGATTCCTCCGCTGCTATCGAGCGGCGTGCAAACACGAAAGTTGAAAAATTTCAAGCATCGTTGCTTCTTATGAATTTCTTCGCTTTTATGACATACTACTGGCAATACCGAAGAACGAGTTGTGTTACGACTTACGAGCAAATGTTTGATGTCGCTTTGCAGCCGATATTACGGACTACTACTATGAAACACGTCTTTCATCGCCCTGATGTTCATCGTTCTAAATGTTCATTATTTATTCACGATTAAAGAGTCCTCGGTTATGTGTATATAAGTTCTGCAATGTGAATTATAAGAGTGCTTGAAGATTATTTACCTGCAATTTGAGACTTAGGCTGCGGTTACAGCGGATGTGCATTCGGACGAACTGGCATTCTGACCAACTCGATATGACAAAACAATCAGAAGATTTGCAGTATTTAGATATTTCATTCGCCAGAACGTCAATTCGCCCGAATAAGCATCCACTACAACCACAGCCTTAATCGTCGGCTGACGAAGCTGGGTCATCTGTGACCCGTGTGAAGAAGATTCACGGGATATACAGAACGATGCAAAAACTGTGTTCACTTGGAATATTTCCATTATTTATAAAAATACGGAAAAATGGTTTATACAAAATTTCGTGATGTAAATACTTTCTACGTAGGTGGAGGCGTAGAGGAGGTTTCGAGGTCATCTCTATCTTTCTTACTGAGAAATGTAGTTTAGTGTATTTAGATGAATAGGTTTTTATCGTTCCAGAATGAAAAAGAACACAATTTGTAAATTTAATTCGATGTACGAGTATTGTTCAGACATGCTAATAATGGTCACTCGGAAGTGAATTGTATTATTTATCGAACATCGCATTGGACATCTTAATAGCTACGTGAAGCGAAGTTTGCATAAATTTTCAAGCTTCTGTTTCGAAAACTTTTTAAAATTTATTTTGTCGCAATCTGTAAAATTAAGTTTTCAGCTTAGTTTCGTTAACAAGTTTTTATTTCGAAGTTTCATTGATGTTCAAAAAATCAGAAAATATAAGGTTTTTGAAGTTTCGATTAAGTTCATAATTTTAACCAGCCCAGGAGTTTCCTTTGAATTCTCTTTGTAATTATAAGCGATTCTTAATGTCCTTTTTACGTTACTTTTTTCACTCTCTCATAATTCTCATAATTTCTTTATTATTTCTATCCTATATTATCCTGCTTAACTTCTACTATTGTTTACCATAATAAAAAATACCTTCACCGTACTTTTTTATATGAATCTTAAAATGAGTAATTTGACCAAAATTCCTGAAGTGGGAGAGCGCCTAATTAATTGACGTCGAAAGGCGCGTTTCCCAAAAGCGAAGCTTCCTATAAAAGGAGAATGTACTTACTTTGTTTCCAGCATTAGTAAGGATTTCAATAATGTTATTTATTTCACGTTTATACTATATATTTTGGAAGTATATACATAAATATAAGTTTATCTTTATCATTAATTTTCAGGCATTATTTGGAAATATATAGGATTGTTAATACTACATTACTATTTGTATTATCGTAATTAAATAAGCACAGTTGTATTGAATATTATTGTCTGGTAAGATGATAGAAATAAACTTAGAACAATGGAAATATGGTTATAATGCTATGAATGTTTCATATTTATCAGTTTACATTATTAATTTTTCGGAACTCTTATATTGGTACTCAGAAGTTAGTGTACAAATTGAAAACATGTAATATTGCTATAGGATGGTTCAGAACTGCAGGTTTAGTGAGCAGGTGAGTGATAGAGAACATTTAAGATTATGCATAGTTGCATTGATTTGTACCGTAACATTAGATTTAACTCAAACAGATGGCAGCGGCGGTTCTATGTGAAATGGCGTAGATGCGCACGCGACATGCGCATATCATTCGGACACCCCAGCCGTCCAACAGTTCACATCGAAGCGGTGTTAATTTGGTTCGGTAAATTGGTAACCAGATTTGGGCAAACTTTATTTTGAATAACGAATAAAGTCCCAAGATTTATTCGTGAATAACGAATAATGATTTTATTCGAAGAAGAATTATTCGTTAGTCATGAATAAATCTGTATATTCGAATATCTCGGAACCTAAGACCGAGCAGCGGTAACACGTATAGCAAAAAATTGTTCACAATGATGACCTTGACAACATATTTCGAAGTCATTGAAATTGGCCAGGAGTTCGCTTTTCTGCATAATTACCATATACTCCGATTTTGAATCATAACGCACATCCGTTATCGTTCCCTTCCTATTTTGTATCATTGTTGTAACTTTTTAATAAATCTTCAAACGACCTATGTTTACATAACATTTTTTATATTTAATAGACTAATTGAATATACTGACAAAATTCGATCGGAAAAAGCTGATACACCCTGTATAGTAATAGGAGCCTTGGCGAGGACTAGTGAGAAAGGTTAATGTTAGACTGTCCCTCTGGTGGTGAAGTGTAGGAGGTACTGCCACAAGTTCAAAGGTAATCAGGTTGCTCTTATTAGCTAACCAACTCAGACACAATATTTGAATTGGATTGAGGATTTATGGAGTGAGACGGAATTAAAATTAAGACGTAAAAAATGAAACAAATCCCTTGATCTTTATATGGTTATAAACAAAGAATAACATGTTACCAAAAATGTTGTTTGAAAATTTTATTGAGTCTATTATATGCAGTCTATGTTGAGCGCACCCATTTATGGCACGGACGTGGGAAAGAGGCTGTTTTTGAGATTTTGGTTATTGTTAGCATGAGTGTCGAGTAAAAAATATCCTGGCGAGAGGAAGTTCGGTTTACAACTCCAGAGTTAGAAATTCATTTCTCTCGTCCTCAGTAGCCAAGTGCCTTGCCATAAAAAAGGGTCCTCCAAAGGGTCGACATAGAAATTCGCAACGGTCAAGAGTCCGGCGAAGTCGAACCTGGCGGAAGTTCCCCGCTGTTTCCAGACATCGCCACTCTCAGGTCAGGACATCGCCACGCCCGCTCCAAGGTAACGCGCGTTGAGGGCGCAGGAGAAGGGTGTTGCGATGTTACTGAAGCATGCTGATTGGGTTTTAGGAATTTTCCCAAATTGCACAATCAGCGTGCAGTTAGAGGGAGGAGGGGGCACCGCGGAAGGAGCGCCGTTTCCTTCGGAAAGGAGTGAAGACAGAACACCAGAAAACTCCGAGGAAGCAAGAGTAAAGGCATTTTCCACCAGTGACAGACACTGACCGAAATAAACAACAGTTCCCAACTTAGGAGTTGGGTGGTCCTTCGAGAACATATCAGACGGCACTACGAAGGGTGCAATAAACCGGGACGGAACTGTAAGGAGTACAATATACGTCCCTAACAGTCTATTTATGCAAGCTGTGTTTAGGATCTAAGGTCGTTGAAGGTGTCGAAAGCAACTTCTGTTAGGTACGTTTATTTTATAATTGAACGACAAAGCGGTAAAGCGAAAGGTGTAAAAATATTAATAATACCGCCCTGAAGTGTGAAACAGCAATCTGTATAAATTAACATTCTGTTAACACCGGTTCTGATTTATTTCAATTGTATTTATCAAAGATCGAGTTATTTCTCTGGTCAGATGTTACAACAATGTTACTGTATTTTTCAGTTGTGTTCATTAATTATAATTAATTCAATATTTAATATTTAAATTAATAAGTATACTTAATCGTGTTTAACATGCTGTATGAATAATTTCACGTATATGTGAATTATATAAATAAAGTACTGAAAATTATTACGTCATGTTGCATTAATATCAATATTTTTAAGAAGGTTTTTGGCAGGACTTTCTACCGATAGCTATATTTAATATAATTATTATGAATTTCCGTAGTCAGATTTGTGTATGCGTTTGAATATCGATCAAACTGAGAACATTGTTAACATAACAGAATTTTACGAAGCATGCTCTAATATTTTCACCTGCGTTCTTAATTTCACTTTTCACGATTGTATTAAAAGATAATTAGAACGTCACGAAAATTAAAAATTCCATAATTTATACTCGACATAAAGTATTAAAATGATATTGATCTAAATTAGAAGGATAACATCTACGTAAATTCATTGTTAATTCTCATTTTATCGTATTAATAAGATCTCGCACGACATTGCGTGATACGACAAAATTAAAAAAAAAAAAAGTAAGAAAATACTGTGAAATTTTTAGAAATGAATGAAATTTACACTTTGTTGTCCATCTTAATTACAAGCGCATATACACGTTCCTTCGTACTAAATAAAAATATACCGACACAAATGGTCAGTTATTTTTGTTAACGAAATACATACATGCACTACCGGCCGAATGTTTGGAAACACTGTGCATTACAAGTTATACAAAAATTTCCAGAATAAAGTTAGCAATTTTAAGAATATTGTAACCAATTTTTCCTCGTTCAAATCAATCAAAGTAAGATAAAATACTATCGATCTCTGCGACATCAATTTCAAATCTATAAAAAAATTAGCCGCGGATTCAATTTTACCGTAAATTAGCAGGTGATTCGAAACTTTTGGCCGGTAGTGTATATATTTACGACGTTGCATTTATATTCGCCCAAGTGCACAGTCATTTCTACACTTCATCTACATTTCGTTATCATTCATCTACATCTGACAAAACTTTCTGTGTCTAAACAGATAACGTTGCATCTGAAAATCGAATAACTAAAACCAGTAACACACAGGGTGTTCCGCAACTGGCGACAAAACCGTGAAAAGGGCGATACTACATAAAAGAACAAATCGAAAATATAGAATAAAATTTCTCCACAAAATGCTTAGTTTTCGAGAAAATTGAATTGAAACATTCATCGAGTGCACGTGCATTTAACTATATTTCTCGGTTTTACGACTTCTTTTTTTACTAATAAGGTGAAAAGATTCTGCGAGGCACCTGTTAATTGCTGAACGGTAAATGTGGAACCGAAATGCTAGAGAGAGGAGAAATGACATTGACCGACTAATACATTCGGCTCTTACATTTAATTTTCAAAGTAAGATATTCAAATGAATTGCTCTCGAAACTTTATTGTTACACCTCGTGTTCTATTGAAACTTTTATCAAATAGAAAGTTCATTCGCACAGTCAATCTAGCAGCCCGCCCCTGTTTTACGTGGTTTACAGTGGCTTTATTCGGTTCGTTGCGGGGAATGAAATAACCATATATGCAAATTCGGTTTTGAGTTTCTCGATGGAGCGATGCCTATACGTGCTGTTAAAATTTGCATTGAAACAATTGGGGCAGTCAATTGTACACCACTGTGAAATATGAAAAGTAGTGTGTGCAGGATATAGCACCGCCAATAAAAATTAGTCACTGTCTTTCATTTTTGAAATGAAACGTTAATGAGAAAAAATGAAATTGAGGAAAAAGATACTCTTTGAATTGTTGTATATATTTGTACAAACTGCTAGATTAACAGACATAAACGTTGATCGATGCTTTTTCAGAATTAAAGAAATTTGCTTTATTTTTAAATTATTAAATACAACATAATTGTGCGAAGCGTAATAGCAAATTATTCAACAAACTTCGTTTGGAAATGTTAAATTCACTAAACCTTCTACTTTTTGCGAGTGAATGTTAATTAATTTAAAATGTTTAAATTAATTGATAAGATATTCATTTAATAGTAGGCATGTTTATTTAATAACGGTGAAAGTGGATATATTAATCATTAATTATCTCTCTCTCGTGACTGCTATCTCAGTTCAATTGCTCATTAGTTTAACGGGACGTTAATGCTGTAGCTGTTCACTAATTAATTTAATGTTGACTAATAAAGAGAAATTGCGTAAATCCCGATGGCTTCTAAAATGATGTCGGAAATCTAAACTTATTGACAATCGAATTACAGCCAATTAGTTAACTAACGACTAATGAAGTATTGACTTCGAAAAGAGAGTATTTTTTAAATACATTTTTCTTCGAAAATAGGACAGCAGTATACTATATGACGAACTTGAAAGTCTTAATTAAAAGAGTATTTAACATATTTATAAAATGATGAATGGCAGCATACAGAGTGCTAGCAACCTTTTTTTTTAAACAACTAGGATTCATTTGAGATAGAGAAATTGAAGAAAATTTTAAAATAGAGAGTGGAACACGTGAAACAGGCCACCTAATCATGTTCTCTAGCTAGAGAAATATGAGAAAATTTGTATATGTCATATAAGTGGTTTTAAAGGGTGAATAAGATGGAAGAAAACTTTTTTTTTATAAATGCCATTTTTTCTGTGGTTTTTTTTCAAGATCAGCGATGTTTTTCGCACCAATGTATATATTTTCTTCTACTGTATGTTGTAGCAGACATTGATGAGCATTTAAACATGTATAATAATATGACCTTAAAATTTTTATTCAAATGTGAAACTTCCTTCCATTTTTTGCCATTTCTTTCATCAAAAAAGTTTTCTTCCATCTTATTCAGCCTTGAAACTATTTAAATTACTGTGGGGTTTTTGGTATGAAAGAGTGACTGTGGGGAGAGATGGAGAGGAGTTGGTGTGAATGACGTGGAAAGGAAGAACGAATGAAAGACCATCGTGCGTGGCGCGTTTGTTTATATTTAGGCGATTAACATGGGTTTTGCCAAGCCGATTGCGACGTCTCGTCTTTTTCCAGTGAAATGGAGCGAGTGTGTGAATGTGTTTGTGGATATGTGTGTTCGAGAAAAAAGAAGAAGAGTGTGGAAGCGTGTGTGATTGACCAGCGAGAACCGTGAGCATCGAGAGAGCGAATTACAATTTCTTGTTACAAATAAAAAACAATAATAGCGAACAGCACCGGCGACACGTGGGGTACTTTTAATTCATTGAATAAAAGGTAATCAACAAAATCTCACACTACCTATAAAAATTGCCTGTACCATAGCTAGAGAAGACAATTAGGTTGCCTGTTTCACATGGCCTACCTTGTATAAGGACAGAACAGTTAGAATAACAGAAGATTCTTGTTAAGGCGTATCCTGTAGCCGGATTTATGGCAGCGAGTCAAGTGGTCGTCGTCGCAGGCAAATATCGCTTTCTCAAAACACCACAAGTGTTTATTGCGTTGCCTGCGACACCTAGTCCCTAGGACCAGACCCTGCCATAAATCCTGGAGTCTCCGAACGGAAAATAGAAAAGTGTCCCACGACTTTTGCCAACGTCGATGGGCCACTTGACTTTAACAAAGCCTAGAAAAGCGATAACGCGCTAAGGGCGAAATGGAGGGAGGTTGCGATGCACCGGAGTAAACTGATCGGTGATTTAGAAAAGGAAAAATCATCAATCAGGGTGTTTTTAGGAAAATAGGAGTCTTCGTCGAGGGAAACCGCAGAGACTCCAGCAGAAACACTTGGCCACTCGCAAGAGAAACACCTCTCACTTCGCAGTAGAATTTATATCTTGAATTAGTCGTAGAAAATAGAACATAAAATAAAAACTTAGTGTTTCAATCAAGAAACTGGTCCTTCGTAGCCTTAGAACATCAGTCGGCACACACGTGCAAAAACCGGCAACGCTTGAACGATCGAAAGATCAACCGCAAGCCCTAACAATTCTTTAAAGGGGGATTTTTAGAAAAGATTTTTAAAAAACTAGAAAAAACAGACTTAAGGATTCTATATCACAATATAAATTTTTAGACTTTGTACTTGCAAACTTTAGACTTTGCGCTTAACCTGGCGCATCGAAATAATTATCATTTAATCGTTATTGTTACAAATAAATTCTGTATTGGTGAATAACTGTTTACCTTTATCTGTTAAATAATCGCTTTCACGAACTGAGAACAGGGATCTAACAAATCATATACGAAAACAATCTATCTTCAACACCTTGCCTAAGAGATTTTCACGCAAAGGTGTCAAGGTGACTTTGATTTTTTATTAAAATAACCATTTTGTAGAAATTTCTTATACCGCAATTTGTAGCCGATCGAAAGTTGATTAACTTTTGTTTAAAACATTTTTTCGTCAGAATATCGGAAGTGCTTGGAAAAATCGTGGCGCCAGTTACTTGGCACATTTTGTATAGAAAAGGGAGAGTTTCATCGGGATGATCAGTGTCGTCTGCTGCAGGTTTTTTGAAAGCTTTCCTGCACGATGGATTCGATATGTGAAAATACTCTGTAATAACTATATGAAATCTAATGTGTAAGTGTAAGGAAGTCTTTCTCCAGGTGACTCTTCGTTACCCTTCAGGCGGAAGAAAAAAGAATTTATCGGGATGATTTCTCTGTAAAAGAAAGAATTAATTAGTTTGTACAATCTTTGCCGTTAAGTATTTGTTAACGACAATTGACCAAATATGATAAGTAAATGTAATAATAATTCGACGCAACTCGCAACGCTAAAACAACTCTTATGCATTCTTATTCTCTATAAAACACTAGTGTGTTGCAGAGAGCGCTGTACGAGTTGTTCAAGAGTTATCTGAATTGTTAAAGTTGCATAAGAGTTGTTAAGAGTTGCGTCAAATTATTACATCCACTTATCATATTTGGTCAATTGTCATTGCCACAAATCATTGCATTTATAAACTGTCTAACAAATAATGGCGAAGATTGTACCAATTGATTAATTCTTTCAGTGTCCAATGATAAAGTTTAAGTTTCGTCAAGAAGAAATAGTAAGCGAAAGGGGAAACTCGATCTGCGAGTCTACCAATAATACGTGCTCGGTGGGATATTAACGGCGTAACGAGTATTAATGACTCACCTGTGGCTGAGGGACACAGGTTAGATCTATGGTGTCGCCCAACAGATCAGGATCCATTACTCTAATACCCGGAAGAATTGTCGAGCCAACTGGAAGGTCCTCCTCGGCCACTCCTTCGTATGGTACGTTCAGAAAACGCGGAGGATTATCGTTTTCGTCGAGAACGATCACGTATGTATCCACGCCGACGATGTTAGGCTGCTGACCTGCAGGTACTTCATCTTCTAGCGTGACGCGAAACCGTATCGTATCATTCTCCTGGAACAGTCAAATAGTACAATATAAAGAAAACTTATTAATTTCTCGATATTCGTGACGTTTAAGTATTACTTTCTTTCTTTATTTTTTATTTATTAGGTCATCCCATAAGTTCGTGTCGAAAGCGAAAAATATTTTTACGAAAATCCAAGGAAATGCTATAGCGACGACATAATGGTCTTATCAAAAAAAAAAAAAAAATAGGAGAAAATTGTGGAATGAGAAGGTGCTTACATTTTCTTTTTTTTAATCAAATTTAAAGGTTTGTTGAAAATATTGATCCAAATTATAAAATTCGACACGAACTTATGGAACGACCTAGTATTGTGTTCTGTTCTCAACATATTTATACAATTGCTAATGAACAAGATGCGCGCTTTCCTTTCTGTTTCGTATTTTTGTATGAAATATAATACTTCACTCAGTGCGCAGTGCTGTTACAAATATACAGGGTGTTTGTGTTATTACTGGCTAGCGTATTTCTTATAAATGGTAAATACAAAGTAAAAATGATAGAGGAAAAAGTTTTACGGTGTTTTATAACCCACATAATAGCACAAGTGAACTTTTCATATTTGCAAAATTTTTGGGAAAATGAAGGTGATTTTTAATTTTTTAAATCTAATGCCATATATTTTTTTATATGACATAAAAGCGACTGTCAAGGCGAATTCAACCATGCGTGACACATTGGCATGCAAGTTCATATAAGGTCAGGAATGAAAGGAATAATTTGAACAGTTTCAATTTTTATTTTGATGACACTGGTAATAAATAAGTACGCATTACGTTCATTTTTTCTTCTGTCGCATAATGGAGTATCACGGTAAGATATTATCTTGAATGACATTATTACCGTAAGTTTAATATTAATTCTATAATTATAAAAATAAAGAAGATGGAGTGTAATTTCTTCGGACTATGAATTCCTTATAAATATATTACAGTAAGAGATAATCGAAGTATTATTTCATTTCCTCTTATTTAACACTGCTCATATGGTAACTTAATTTCTGATGACAATCGTAACACGAAGCATTGCACAATCACGTTGTTAAAATAATACATTGACTAAACATTAAGTTTCTTGTTTCAATTAAAAGAACAGCGAAAGAAAAAGTCTTGGTATCGAAGAGTAGCATAGTATCAGAGAACACTTATCTCAATGTGTGAGAGAACTTGAGAAATTTCAAGAGTAGAATTACGTCGTGGGGGTGTTCTTGAAAGTAAATTTACCAAGAAGTTAAACAATCCGTTCGAGTCCCTAATTTCCATACAGGGCTGTAAAGAACGCTATACATTCACTTCAAGACTGAAGATCGACTTGCGAATGATCGATCCCCTAAAAGAGACGCAACGAAGTGACCCTAGTTTATCACGTACAGTCTTGAGCACGTCCACGGCAAAATCTAAGAGCTTCTCTCAAGGACAGTAAAACTTGTGCAATAACTTTGTGCAAGCGTAGCGTTCAGGTTCGAACTGTTGTGATTTTGGTCAAAGTAAATCTCAATTGACGTCGATCTAACTTGCATGGTTGTACGTGTAAAACGTGAAGAAAATCAGGGTCTGCCGAGGACGGAAATTGCTCGATAAAGAAACATTCTTCCGATAAAGGAAACGCGTAAGATGGATATCTTGAAACAAGTTATAATAGCTTTTCTTTATTTTCAATGTATTTCCTCTTGAAACAGCTTTGTTAGAAAACGATACTGTGCCGGATCTCGCAGTACCTTAGTCTGGAGGTCCCCTTTGCAAGATTAGTTATAACGTTTTTAGTGTAAACGATAATTCATAGAAATTGTATAGTTATTATTATTTGATGTGCTCCTTAATACACCAGAATCCCATTTGGTTTTAATTACCGAAGAGGTTTCAGTTACCTTGGTTGGGTTAACGTAGTTGTACGTACAGCGGATGCCGGGTCAAATATGACCCAAGACTAAAATCATTTTCGTACGCAAGAGAATCCACATTCTTCAAAATTTTACTAGGCATTGTGTTGTTTAAAATTATACAAATGTACTATGATTAAAATAGCAAACATATTTATAACGTAAGGAGAGGAGAATCATGACTCTGTTTCGAATGCTGGTTGAAACAAGACACGTCTAAATGCTGGGTCAATAGTGACCCGACATCCGCCATCCGGAGGTTAATAAATGCTATAATATGTTGAGAATACAAGTAACAAAATGCTGTTATCAAACTTATATATGCTAAGCTAGTATGTATAGGATGACTTGTCCAGTGAATGAACACTTAAGCTACAGGTCTGTTAAAATTAGTATTCGCAAGTCGTTATTTAATCCCCTAAATGCTGTTACCGTAAGTGAGCTGTTTCATTACAAAGGTCATACATTCCGGAACACAAATCTAGCAATTTTTGATAGTTATAACCTTTATTAAAAGTGAAACATGGACCAAATGACCAATGAATAAACACAAATTTCTAACGAATGAACAGGATAATATTTTTGATGAAAACGTGGTTTTCAATGTACTTATTTACTTCCCACGATTAGTTAGGGCAACTGTTGCAATCAACTGAGAAGGGAAAGCCATACTGCACATGTTTTATAAAATTCTGAATATACTTATTTTAGTACTTAGTACAAGTACCTACATGTACTTATTTATATACTTATATACAAATAAAGAGATACAAAATGGATACATATGCAACACAAGGATATTTGATGCATACCAAAAGTCAGATGTTTTCAAAAAGCCAAAACGATATTAGTTCCTTATTAGGTATACTATGTTTGGCTTATAAGTGTAGCAGTGCTTTCACATTTGCTACTTTATTTTTTATATTACTAATGATTTCTAATAGTTTCGTTATTTACTATAAACATTATTTTTGTAGTTGATTACTATTGTACGCTATCTCAATCAACGAGAATTTAAATTATAATTCAACAATACGAAATTAAAGTAAATGGTTCAGTATAAAATATTACAAGAGAAAGCAATACAGTCATGTGCATTGTTTTAATACTTCAAACACTTGACAATTTACTCGTTTAACGAAATGAAATTCATAATACGTTTAATTAAGAGAATAATATTTTTCCTATACGCTATTGTTTTAGCGTGTATGAAACAAAATTTCAATATGCTTGAACAAATACTCGACCGGTATTTTCAAGCTATTTTGCGCACAAAGGCAAAACTGTAAAGGCAAGCTGGGACCTCATTTTTTGTGGGGACATATTTTAAAACCTTACTCCTCACAAACAACAATATAAAAAGCAGTCTAGTTATAGTTGCAAAATTTCTTGCACATAGTTTTAAATATTAAATTCATAATATAAAAACAACTTTTAGTTATTAATTTTTTTTAATTTAAATTTGAACTGATTTATTCTTATCCTTTTTTTAATGCATATATGTACACCAATGTTGTGTTATTTTTATTTGATTAAAATGAGTTATTATGGAAATGTCGACTTTTATTTTCAATGAATTTAGAAGAAAATGTGTATAAATTTGATTAACTAAGTTAGACTTGTTTCTTTTGAGGCCTCGTAATGATGTTGCGCCTAGGATCTCCAAAAGTATAAGTACGGCCCTGCAAATACTTCTGAACGGGAGTACATATATGTTGGTGGGCTGGGTCATGCATGAGCCTGCGGGACACGATTTTCGTGTGATCTTTCAGTGCGATGTGCGCGTCTGCATAGGTGAAAAAAGATTTTTCCAATAGAGGTTTCCGAGGCTCTTATCGAAAGCGTTCTCATATTTAAGTCCTGCTTTTTCAACTGTTGAAGAAACAATGAGTGCATTCCGGGATGCTTGTAGACTGCATGTATCGCTCTGGCAGCAGCTTGCGTGGACGCCTGCATCGCACTGAAAGCAGCCTAAGGGATATACATATGTACCACCCTAACGGTTTCAAAAGTCGAATTTCTTTTAACATTTACTTAAACATAAATATTGTTATTCGAGGCTTCCACGTTAGAGCTGTGCCTGATGATTATTAAATTTCGACGTTTCGCCAACAGTGCAATTAACTTCATCAAGGTATCGAGACACATTGATAATGTGTGTTGTTTTGAATTTGGGTTTACAAGTGTACCAACAGTCCTAAGTACTACGTGTCTCGGTATTCTAGATCTTTTTTTCTTGTATATGTAATTAGAAAAACTTTTTTATGTTACTCTTGGTAGTTTATTTTGATTATGTAAAATTTTTTACAATATTCACATTTGATTCTTCACTTCATTTACATTAATAAACAGACATTAGTTACAGTAGCAGCTAAAAGAGAACTTACAAACGCCATAATTGTTTGTATTATCCTGTTAAAAGATGGAGATTTCATAGACAGAGGAATAATTAGTGGAGAATTGAAAGTAATAAGACAAAAACTTTACACCTATATTCTGAAAACCACGTGCGAGTGTGTAATAACCGACACTGAAGAGTTAATTGAGGATGAAGAAGAAAAGGATACGAGTACAGAAGGAACATATACGCATTTGTAGTTAAATGAACAAGTCTCGTTTAATTTCGCGAATAACATATTATTATAAATTCAGAATTCTAGTTTAGTTTTTCATAGTTTGTACCAACATTACTTTCTTCATATTTATTATTATCATCGAAACATATCTTTTCTACAAATTTTACGTCATTTAGACTCATCGATTCCCTGTTATATTGCAACAGCCGGGTTAGTCGGCAAAGAACACGCGTAACTTTATCGCTACACAGCGAACGTTAATGCTGCCATCTAGTATCTTCCGCGCACACCATAACGTAAATTCAAATTTAACTTCATATGATAACAGAACTACATGCGTGCCATTCGTATTATGAAAAGGTTAAAATTTTCTATAAAATCGAACGCGTTGTTTAAAATGTAGCAAAATAATATGTCTTGAAAGCAATTTGGAAATAAAAAAATAGTTCGTAAAAAATCGTACCATCTCTCCATTTCCTAAGAATGCTTTCCTTTCTTTCAAGAAGTTTTTTAAGCCTTACAGTGCCACTAGGCCGACTAGATTCACCACTACCGAGGTACATAATCCTTCATTTCACGATACTCATATCAAATAATTGTTTTCGTAAAAACACTTCCGTATTCGTGGAATACAATCACTCGAGTATTGAATTATACTTGAAACTTTTTAACACACATTTACATATGCACTCCTATTTATTTTTAGTACGCATGAAGATTTTCTATTCTTTAAAATGCACAACCAATTGCACCGATTTTTGTCTTCTTTTTCTTGATACTTAACGAATAGTACAATAGAGAATTGTGCAATTATTCAATATGTACTACTTCCATAACACACGAGAAGTGCGAAGTTTTATTTTTTACTATGGAAAAAAGAAAATGGATGAGTACGTCTACAATATTAACATCACTGACTTTTCATTATTAATGCAACGTGACGGATATTCAGATGAAAATACTAATGTTGCATTTGAAACAATAGCACGTCTTTTGTATCACGTTACGGTATATTGTTAACGAAAATTTCACCGAGCACTCTTCGTTTTTGCAGAAAACGGTGTTTAAATTTTCGTCGAAAGTCAGAAAGTCAAGAAATAGGTGTTAAATAATCATAGAGAGACAAATTCGTGAAAGTAGAATTCTGAAGAGTGAAGGAAACGATCACACGGATTCGCGGGTCGAGTTAGAACTTAATACTCAGAGAGACAGAACAAAATAGCACGAATCTATTGGCTCGTCGCCAATCTTGTTTCTTTATGAACCCTGAATAGATTGATGAAAAAAAGATCGATTTCCACAAATTTTCCTTGCGATTCTTTCCTCCATTGGTTTCACCTTACCGCTAATTTTATTCAATCAACGACTGAAGGCTCCGAAACCACAATTTATGACGAAAATATTTGTAAAACAGGTCATCCGTGAATTTTTAAACATCCGAAGGATGACGCACGTGAAATTCGCAAACATCTTTTCGAATCATGGTGTTCTTAAACCTAAAAATATTTGACTTTTTCATAAGAACTCGAGACTGAAATAATTCCTTGTTTTTGCTCGATGTAAAAAGAACATGAAAATATTTTTTTTAAAGCAAATCCAGCGATTACGAATATCTATTTTCGATCGAATTTAATTAAGAATTATTCAAATTATCTGGTTAATTCGTGTAACAACAGTAACGAACAAATAGACAGTACGTTAGGAGAGAATGAAATGACCGACCCTTTATAGGTCGGTTATTTTTAGTGCCACGCAACAATGTGCGTTAGTTATTTCGGCATCACCATCAGAATCGTAAAATTACCCCGTCAGCTGATTTCAAACGACGTACCTACCTTAGAAAATTCAAATAGTTTACATAAATGGTACGAATTGAAATGTTCCAAATAAATTATATACCGACAATCGTGAACACAGTTCGTGATGTAAATGTTGTCGAAAGAGGCTACTTTTTCGAGAAGATATTTAAACAAAAGGCTTCGTTATATTTTCCACTTCGGTTTTTTTTAAACGAAAGAAATTTTTCGCTCATGTTAGCCCGATGATGAGAATTACAACAAAAATGATTATGATGACGAAGACAACGACGACGACGACGACGACGACGACGACGACGACGACGACGCCGACGACGACGACGACGATGATGATGATGATGATGATGATGATGATGATGATGATGATGATGATGATAATGATGATGATCCTAACGATAATGATGATGATGACTGAGGGAAGTAATGATCATTTGCCAGCGGTGAATGTCGTTTGCCATGGAGGTTTACGGACCACCATAAAATACTCGTCCTCGAGAACAGAGAGGATAGTTCCATCTTTGAGTTCACGACGATTAGAACACTCCTTTAATGTGTAAATCGTACCCGAGAACTTTTATTTAAACATTGTATTTTTGTACTTCGAACGGATTCAGTAGTTTCGTTGAATTGTTAAATGTGTTAAAATTCGCGAAAAATTTGTTTGTAAAACGATCCACGAATTTACTTGATTAAATCACGTGCATTTTTATTTGTATACATGTACATAAATAAAATATATACGGTTTGTGGTTCTTCGTAATTTGTGAAAATATAGTTGTGATTGTTCGTAGCTGGAGAGACAGACAGGTGAGTTATTAAAAATCATTTCTGACACTTAAACTCTGCCGAAACGCTTTAACACTAACACCGTGGAATGTGATTTGAATAATTTTAAATTGCTGCACCGAACGTATAATTGTAACGCGTTCGATTGTGACAGTTTGCATGTAGATTGTAGTGAAAGTTTACCGAAAATGTTTTAAATTCTGTAAAACCTTGCGATAACAGATTTCAAGCATCAATGCTCGTTCGCGGAAATATTTGAAACAGAAAAATGTTCGCTGTGTTTGATACGAATTTCCTTCGGATAATTCTAACGCAACGTTGGCTCACGATTCTACGTTTAAATTTAAAAATTATTTCAATGTCCGTGAAAGATGTGATATTTTCAAACGCAAATATTCAGATGACTTGTGCAATGTAGCAGTGATAATCGTATGAAACACAAATATCGTTTAAACAGGCAGAGCTTGCAGAGAGTAAGATATAAAAATGCTGATAAAAAGTAACGATGAAAGCATTAAATTGTCGTCGAAAAAAAAAAGAAAAAAATTAGAAATACAGGAAACAATAACAACAACAATAAAAAGGAGAAAAACGTGGAAAAATCAGATAAGAATTCAAATACACGTAACTCACCAGTGATCGTTTCAGCGTCCTTAGTTGTCGTTGGAGAAGGAGTAAGAGGGCTTGATACTCTGTTTCTGGGTGATCGAAGGGCCTGAAGGGTAGCCCTTGCCGTGGGCGAGACTTTAAGAGCGGTGGCTTTCGATCGAATCGAAGCCTCGGGCCCCTTTGGAGCCGCATCTTCCACGGCGGCCAGCTTGGACGCTGTGGCGACGAAGGATTTCGCCTCACCTTCCTTTACCGACAATTACACATACGAATAAAAGTAAACAATAACGTTACGTCACTAGTATTCACTTCTTAACAAATAATGACAGATTTTTAATACATCCGAAAGGGGTTCCACTAACGAAATGTTTGTAGTCTTAAAACGAAAATTATTAGAGTGTTTCAGGTGTAGATTCATGTTCTTCTGCAAAAGGATTCCTTTAACTATGCAATTAGTTTTATCAAGAGCGTGAGGACAACATTTTATCACGAGATATCAGGTTTTCTTAATCTCTTGTCGTAATACTTTTATTTTTCTTCAAAGAAATGATTTATCTTATAATTTCACGACATTTCACGACACGTTTCTATTATACTTTACAAAGATCGCATAAATTGTATGTACAGACGTGACGAAATCACGAGAGAAATTCTCAGAAATTGCGATAATAAAATAAAATCTAGGAACAAATACATCGAATAATCTTTATCACTATGACTAATATGTCATACATATGACTAATATGATATACATATGACTAATATGTATCTATATCGTGTAATAAATTGTTTCGGAATTTGAAAATAATTATCTCTAAAACATTGAAACGATATTTAAAAGTATTCGCAAAATCATCAACTTATTAGAACTTCGATTAAAAAAATTATTTTAGACGTCGATAAGCTTCTAAAATATTGATACTATTTTGTGACACTATTTACTCGAAGTAAACACTAGCAGCTGCAGGTTAATTTCAAGCAAGGACGAAAGGAAGTTACTACACTGTACAAAAGAATGAATTCAGGCTATTAATACAGAAAAGTGCACATGCTTCGTTTCCACTGAAATGTATTCAGTTACTAAGTTCACATGCCTTACAGTTTCTTCAAAGAATAACCTGCTACAACACTTCAATGTAACACAAAAGGCATTTCAATTTGTCGAACGTTAAAACTATGGAAAATTTATGTAATTACATTTCAAACTATGGTTAATCGTATTAAATTAACTTCGGGTAGCTTTTATAAGGTCTCTATAGTTAGTTAGTAATATTTCCAGATGTATTAAAAAATATATCAGGTATGACAGACTGAATGGCATAATGTGACCACCTTCATTATTTCGGCCGTTCTTAGACTAGTTAACATTTCTCGTACCATAGATGAAACAGTTCAGAAAGACCATTAATTATCATTAATACTTTAAAGATCCTTCTGAATCGGTATTATCTGCGATAGAGGAAATTTTGATCGGTTCACTAACAACGAAAATAATCGAGATGGTCACGTACGCAATTTATTCGGTATATGGAAATGAAATGGTAAAACAATCTCGGTTTATATCTAATTATAAATAATTACACCTAATTTTTAATTGCAATATGTTATATATTTTGAATAGTAACAATTGTAGTGAAAACATCCATCAATTAATACATTCTAGAAAGTTCAGAATTTGTTATCATGTAAAATGCGTATAACAAAATTTTCCAGCAGATTTTATCACTGATATGTTATCACACTGCAATAATACAGAAGTAAGCAAATATAAACTTTTTTCTTATTTAAATGCAAACTTCCTGAATGCACTAACTTACAAATGGTACATATATTTTTGCATAATTTTTCAAATGCTTAATGATAAAACAAGTTTTTCTAAATAAATTGTTATAAAATCATGATAACACGTTAAGAAAAATTAAAAGTTATCAATTAAAATTACATATGTCATATAAGTTACATTATAACCAAACAATAAATAAATTATAATAACT
>NW_017100150.1:216106-216952 GCF_001263275.1 Habropoda laboriosa
TTATTTTTTTATTGGTAACAATTTTGATACTATATTTAATTTTGATAACTATATTTAAAATCTCTTCCATATGTCAATTACAAACTCAGTTACATTTGAAATTAATTTAAAATGAAGATGTTTTAATAATTTAAAAAAAAAGATGTTTATATTTTGTTGGAATATGTCTATCTTAAGAGAAATTTTATTACATTTGACTATATTGTGTACAATTGTTTTGCACAATTTCAGCATTTTGAAATAATATTAGGCACCAAGAAAAAGAACTTACAGGAGGAAGGAAATTTGTGGAGCTATGTTCATTGATTGATTGCGAATATGTATTTTCTTTTGACCCCAAATTAGATTGAAAGACTTCATCATAAGTCAATTCAGTATTATCCTTTTCACAACTAGAATTTTGTGGCTTTAAAATGCGCCTAGTGACACTTCGCCTCGCTTCCGAAAATGCAATTCCTCTGAGTAACATTTGATTAAAAAGAGCTACAAACTATCACCTCAAAGAATATTTTCCACTACACATATGTTTGTCTCTTGACATAGAAACTAATGTTTTTTTATTAAGTTCCAAATATATTTTTCTTTGTTCACAGAGAAAATTATTCCTTTAATAACGATAAGTGATAATCAAAAATTAAAATCTGAAAGTTTTTTAAATAGGAAGTTAGTTAACTATTTTAATAAACAAATACTCAGTAAATTTTAGCGTTAATATTTTTCTCCTCAAATAAATGGCTTGAATATGTTGTGCCTGCTTTTTATTTTCAAACTATTTAAAGTACAGATTGATAAAATATTACTGTAAAATTCTATTTAAATTACAAATTGTTCTTTTTATTTTTTCTA
>NW_017100150.1:217027-217815 GCF_001263275.1 Habropoda laboriosa
GTAATAATGATAAGTTGTCAAGAATTGTTTAACTTCCACACAAATTTCACTTTAAATTGTATACATATTCTTCTTTGACATATGAAAATTCTATATCACAAGATAAAACGAAAACAAAAATCGCGAAAATTTCAAACGAATAACTCGTCGACTTCTAAACAACTTCTGAATACTTTAGTTCCTACAAGTGACTTTTTCCATTCACATTATCACCTGACAAACTGATAAATGCTGTACAATCATGTTCAAAAGTCTGCAGATTCTATTAACTCTTTTTTGTAAATTCATAATTATATTTATTTTTTTTTATAACTTACAAGAATTAGAAATGATATCATCAATTTCAACAATAATTATTATTTATTATAATTATAACAAAACTAAACTTTCAAATAGAAAATAAAGAAAACAGAAATATAAAGCAGAAATAGAATTCATGAAATTATAGGAAAATTTAATAAATACAATTGTATGTATTTAAAATTTAAGTTTATGTCGCATAAAAGCTAATACACAACAAAACTTACATTAAAAGTTGACTGTTAATGATAAACTAACATATTTTACTTCTTTCTTTTTTTCAGATACTGTCCTATCCCAATTCTGAGATAATGATCTGTATTTAGATTAAAATAACAGTTGTCTGATATGGTACAACAGTTAAGCTAATCTTTCAGTAGTTAATACTAAATTCAATTGTCCAGAAATTGTAATATCTGTGCAGAATTATTACAATTACTATTAATTAAATCCTTGAAAAGGTAAGAAATACTTTTAAAATGCTTTGA
>NW_017100150.1:219242-220332 GCF_001263275.1 Habropoda laboriosa
ATGAATATAAATAAAATAAAAATTAAATAACAATTTTATTAAATAAAATTTTTAAAAATGTATTTAAAGGAAAGGTTAACCTAAGGAAGGTTACAGTTATCTCTCAAGTACTGACACACACATTTAAACAGGAGAATCAGCACATTGTTGTATTATAAAGACTTTTAGAAACTCAAAACAAAAATCTCAAATGATTAACAAAACGTTTGCTACACTCGTTATTACTTAGGAAAACGAAATTCGAGGACGAAATGTATCGATTGAGTTGTCCGCAGTAACCTTTCAATATGAAGTTAAAAACAATGATTATTATCTTTCCATTTAATTTTACTTCTTAATGCATTCATCTCTTTTTGAAAAATTTTAAGTGAAAACTAGAAAGATATTAAACAACCATTTAAAACACAAGAAAATATAACAGAAAACAAAAATGTTTGACTCACCTGTCTTTCTATCATTTTTTACTCGCGTCACATAACTGTCAGTTTTCTGCAATTATGGTGCGTTTTTATAAAATCGTTATCACATTTACTGTAAGGAAGTAAAAGAAAAATTTTTTAAAAAGAATTATCTCACGAACAAAATTCGGGCGTCCATGACGGCCCGATGCTGTCCGAAGCTACGAAGACGATCATATACCGGGTGTTAAAATTTAATTGAATTTGAAATATGACAGGAGGTAAAGACGCTATCTGCAATCACGGAAAATTTTCCTACTTTCTTTTCTAATAAAAGTTCCAAATTTCTGCTTTTCAAAGATAATGACTATATTTTACATTATATTTATTTAGGATTTAAATTACATTATTACTTTACTATTCAAATTTTACCGACTTCTTCTTTAAGTTCATATAATGTAATTAGTAATATATTATTTATCAATGTATTTTCTGTTGTAATACCATTTATTTTTATTATTGATTTTATTTCAGCAATGTATATTCTTACAATTGAACATTCATTGTATAAACATTTTAAAACGAAAAGTCTGGAAGACATGCAATATACTAAAAAATATGTTTGATATTCAAACCGTTTTATTACATGTATTGTCCTACACAGATGTTAATCATTACAAAATTACGCTTAT
>NW_017100150.1:220640-221295 GCF_001263275.1 Habropoda laboriosa
ATTAAAAAAATAATAATATTGAAATTAAAATGACAACAATGTGTATAAAAGTAATTTTAATGGTTTTAATGTTATATTCCATTTAGATGATCCACTTTTTATAGATAATGAATATTTACATAAGGTGCATTTATAGAAGATACACTTGCATATTATTTCATTGTTAATATATAAAAAAATGAAGATACATTAATAGTTTATAAATGCTGTTTTGTACAGAATTTTTTAATACATCTATAATGTTGCAACAAACCATTGATCAATAAAATACTTCTTTCTAAACTTTTCTTTAAAAGACACTTCTATTACGAATGTTCTAGCTACCTTTTTGGTTAGGAATGTTACATTTTACGAATTTTATATATCAATTAATGCAAAATCTATCTAGAATAATTAAAATTAGGATTTTACATAATAAGTTTACAATTCTAAACAAATAACTTAAAAATTGTATTACAAAATGTTTCACTTGATATAAAAAAAACTCTAAATAGGAATTTATGATTGTATGTGTAATTACAAATTTTACCAGTTATTATTTCGTATTATTTATTTTATCTTACAAGTTTAGTGTACTAATATTGAAAATAGTTTTACTAGATAATAATATTGAAGGTTGTTTGGAATGTATATTCTTATTGGCCGAAAAATATAT
>NW_017100150.1:221350-226950 GCF_001263275.1 Habropoda laboriosa
AATAAATGTAACATAAAATTTTTAAGGAATTAACAAAAAGTACTATACATTGAATATTTACTTCATTTATCTCTTAACGTTGGTAAGCCGTCTATCGATTCTCCCCACGTACACACCTCCTCTTCAGTCATCGATTGCACTTTTTGCACCTGCCATTTTTTTTCCAGAGTAATGAGAGCCTCATCTCAAATCAGTAGCACGAGGGTGCACTAAAACAGGCTACCCTGACCTGCGAAACCACCCTCACCCTCTTCGTCTCAATGAATCTTCTATATTCAATATCTTTCGAAAATTTTTGAAGTGTCTTCTGCAAGAAAAAAAGACAGAGAAAGATATTCCCAAGAAATCAAAGTGTGTGACAAAGAAAGAACAACGCTGCCATCCGTAAGAAAGAAAAAGAGGAAAAAAAAAGATAGAAGTAGAAGAAGGTGAAAGTAAGAGAGAGACGGACAGAGGGTGGGTGGTGGGGGGCTCGCGGCTTAAGAGAGAGGGAGTGAGAGGAGGTCGAAGGGAGTCGAGCGAGGAGAATGACGGATAGCCAGCAGCAATTTTGCTTGCGTTGGAACAACTTTCAAGCTAATATCACCAGCCAATTCGAGGCCCTGAGGGATGACGAGGATTTCGTCGATGTCACCTTCGCCTGCGATGGTAGGCGTCTCCAGGCGCACAAGGTTGTCCTCTCCGCGTGCAGCCCTTACTTCAAGGAGTTGTTCAAGGTTAGAAAACCTTCCCCGCCTTGCTTCTCTCAGTGCTAGTTGCTCGATGTCCCCCCCCTCCCTTCCTCTTAGCCGATCATTCTTACCTTCTTTGAGTATCATGCTTTGGTTAAGACATGGTCGAAATTGAAGTTCTTAATCATATTTTTGTATATGCGTGGCCGTATATTGCAACATTCCTGTATACCTTTACATACGTTTTATGTAGGAATATTGTCTTTTGTATGGTATTTATTTATCAATAATCAATGACTCTTTAGATTAACTTCTGTATAGATAGCTTTTATATAATTCTATATAAAATTGCTAACATTCAATATATTATTTATATATGCATAAACAATAAAAAGTATAAAATAAAGATGTTATTGGAAATACAATTCTATAGTTGTAAACAGTATATAACTTTAAATTGTAGTATTGAGAGTGTCTATTTTAATATAGATTATAACTATTATGGAATAGATTTATTATTGAGCAAAATAATATCCCTAATTAAAAAATTACAAACATAAATTAGTTACAATTTCAAAATTGTAGTTTCACTTTTAGCAACTTTTAGTTGCTTTAACAAATAATAGTATAATTTTGTTGCTTTCAAATATTTAATCACAAATTAGTTTTTTATCTTAAAAAGTTAGGATTCCAAATAATCAGAATGATAAGATTATTTATTGCTCATTCAGTTCAGTATTTTTTAACAACATAGAAAACGTTATTATGAATAATAATAAAAAGGTTGTCATAATTTATGAGGTATAAATTAAACCCAACAGACTATTATTTAATTTTTAAATACATTGTAAATTTAAAGTGTTAAGTGTCTTGGAATTAAAAAACATAATGTATAATTTTTTCTTTTTTTAAGTTTTATAATGAACAATATGAAGCTCTTGTTACAGGGTTTTAGATTTAATCAATGTCCTAATAAGAGAATTCCATTTTCTGAACATTATAGTTAACTTTATCAAAAATCATAAGACAGATATTTCAGTCAATCCAATGTATATTTGTATCTTTGTTATTTTCATAATAAATACACAAAAATCAAGTGATGAATACAAAATTTTTCAATAAATATTGATCTATAATTAGTTACATACCTGTATTGTGTTTATGTACAATTATAATAAAATTAAATAACTAGTAATTGTGATATATTATCTATACATAGCTTTACATGTCAAATCAATGCACAGATGTATTCGTACCAGGTTTGATACAGTTCTTTTTCTTTGTTTGTAATTGGTTTTGGATTTCTTGCATTGTTAGCTGACCGTTCAGATGCATTTCATACTTTACTATAAGTGGAATAATTTGTTAAAGTTACTTTAAACTGAAAGGAAATATAGATTGAGTTGAGAAGAGTACAAACTATAATACAAAAGTGTAGAACAATTTTTAAACTAAATAATGAGGAAAGTAGTTACAAAAATATAGCAAAATTATTTAAAAGAAATAAAAATGTGTTATTCTTTACAAAATAAACAATGTATTAGAAAGCCAAAAATTTAGACTATTCAAAAATAAAAGATATGTGAAATGTAAAAGTTTTTGAACTAGTGCTTTAAAATTACTCACAATGTGTTATAATGTATTTAATAAAGAAGTTTCTATTGAAACATGTTGACAAGTCCTAATGAATAATAAATTTAGTATTGTCCTTAGTTATTAGTTAATTATTATGTAATAAATCACTACTTTGTGTACTTAAATAATAACATAAAAAATATTGCATAGACACTTACATGCAAATGATGTGTACTTACAGACAAATCCATGCAAGCATCCGATAATATTTATGCGTGATGTAGAATTTGAACATCTGCAGTCACTTTTGGAATTTATGTATGCTGGAGAGGTTAACATATCTCAAGCAGAATTGCCTACATTTCTACGAACTGCTGAGTCTCTGCAAATCCGTGGCCTCACCGACTCTCAAAATAATCAGCACAACAACGAAAAGGTTTGTTTCTTAATGTTTAAGTAATACATTTTTTATTCGTTCTTATATAAATAATTTAAATTTCTTGAAATAATATTCAGAGTGATTTATTATAAGTGACATATAAAGATGATTTGTTGTTTAGTGATGATTTAGTGTGGACTAATATTAATTGATTTTAGAGTGACATAGTTTATTCATTATATGAATGTAAATTAATGTAAAACATATCAATTTTAAGGAAACATTCTTTTACTAATATCAATTAAGTGTATCACAAAAAAAGTATAATAAATTGATATGTTGAAATTATAATTTCAATGATTGCTTTTAGCATTTGAAAACAAACAACGTACATGCATCAAACGGCCGTGGGCTGATCTCACCAAATTTGGAGGAGGACCGTAGCAAAACTCCACCAGCCTCAAGTCCTCCACCGCTGAAAAGGCTGTGCAAACGAAGTGATTCGCCTCAGATATCTAGTCCAGTACCAGCTGCGGCGGCCTGTGCAACTGGAACGCCACGCACACGGCCATTAATTGAGCCACAAGTTCAACTTGACTGTTACAAAGATCTCGATATTGTTGAGGTTAGTTTTTTTTTTTTGCAATTTGTTATTCATTATTTAAGAGAACACTTAAAAATATACATAAACTTATAAACCATAAAAGTTTAATGATTTATAAAAATGTATGGTATAGAAGTGATTTGTGTCTTCAAAGTTAGTATTATATTGAATAAACAATGTACATTATTGATAAAAATTAACCAATATTAAATTAATTCTTATTTGAAAAGAAGAGAAATTACAATATCTTTTGTGCTTTAGCCAAAAATAGAATTACCAGAATATGGAAGCGATGACGATTGTTCTCCAAAGCAGGAGGTCAACACACTGCCAAGTGGTTTTCTTAGCCTTGATGGTGGCATGGAAGTTTTACCATCTTATCCACCTTCTTATCAAGGTACTTTTACATAACATTCAATTGTACTTTCTCAATTTATTTGAAATAACTTCTTAAAATTATTTCATGTATTATGGATATTTCTATAATTTTAATTCATGTATTAGAAAACTATGTTTATTGTAAAAACATTTTGTTAGTACATACACCTAACCTTTGGAACTGCATGGTTTCTTTTAAAAATGTGACCAAGTTTTGTTCCACGTGGTTCTGTTTCTCTTTAACATGGTCTTTTACAACATTCACACAAAATTTTGAAATCAAGGAAATTAGTAGCGATAATGACGATTCCTATATAATGAGAGAAAGAAAAATACTATTCTTCTTTTAACAAATGAAGACAGCACAAAGCAAGCACTTAGTTTTATATATCTTGCAAATCAATTACTTGAATCTTTTTTTATTGTGTATGATGTTCTACATTTATGGAATGTGGCCTTTTTAATTTATAAAAAGTAATTTTTTAATTTGTTATACATTGATGTATCTTTTGTTTTTAATAAAAATATAGTTTCGATATTTAAGGAGATTTCCAAACCTATACGATTTTGATTTTCACAGTACTAATTAATAATTATGTTCGTTAAAAAACGTATTGATGTAATTTTTAAATGTACATTATATAATAAAGTGGAATTCGCATTTTCAAATATAATTGTCTTTTAGGAGGAGGAGCAGGTGGAGGAGGAGGAGGTGGTGGTGGTGGTGGGGGTGGTGGACCATTAGAAGGTGGAATGCCAGGACCATCTCATGTTGGTAATGCGGAGCTGAATCAAGAGCAACAAGGTAAGTGATTGCCCGTCCCCACCCTAATTCTTTGGTAGTTGCGAGCACCATTACAAACAGCAACAACCTAGTCGATCATGTCGGAGAGAATTTTTTGGATGCGAATTTAAAGACGGAAGGAGAAGGAGAGCCTCGGTTTGAAATGGTAAGCTCGTGTAGCTCGGTAGCTCTGCTAGGCGGTAGGAGAGAAAGGGAAAGAAAGAGCAAGAATGAATGCGCGAATATGTGTATAAAAGTGAGAAAAAAATAAGGGAGAGAGAGAGTGAGAGAAAGAGAGAGAGAGGCAGAGAGAACGGTAAAGAAGAGACATTTGACACTCGGAGGCGATTTTCTGATTTTATCCAGAGGAGTGCAGTTTGCGGCTGTGTGTGAGAAAGTCAGCTGCGTATACATACTCGGGCTCTCTACCCATTTACATTGTTTGCCGGAGTTGGAGGTGATATTACAAAAATGTAATGAATTTCTAAATAAGTATTTGCACGAATTAATCTTTACAAATAGAGATTTTCGATTCATTTCGGATTATTTTTAGTGTTAGTTTTGAATTGTGGCGTACTTTTTGTATTAAGTTTTTTCAATTAAGACTCTTGTGAGTTTATTAAAGATGTAAGTACATGTACATCTTTATAAAAACCCTAATAATTAAATTTGAAAAAGTAGGGGAAAAAGGAATAATTTTAAATATTTGTACTTAGAAAAACAAATCCCTCCATCTGGTAAAACTGCCTGCCCGTTGCTTCCACGTTTTCCATTTTTGTCCTTTAGAAGCTACGCCAATTGGAGATTATTGAATAGGTTCAATTTATGATCTTTGTTTGTTTCTTTTTTTTTTTTTTTTCATTTTCTGAAATCCTATTAATTCGAAATGTCAATATTAGTACATTTTTCCTTTGCAATGTTTATCATTTTTTATTTATTAAATTGTTTATTTTTATTCAGTTTTTAATTAGTCTATTTTGAAAATATAATTTTTTAATATTCTATTTTATCTAATTGGCGTTGTTTATCTTTGTATTCATGTATATCCCATGGCAGAACACCCTAACTTGAAATATATAGCAAAGCAATTGCTTGATGCTAAATTTTGTCTTAAGCTTTTTGGTTAAGGTTAGTGTTTAATTACAGTGTTGTAATTAAAAACAATTAATATATTTGGCTTTACTAATCATACATGGTATAACAAGGTTT
>NW_017100150.1:227617-229735 GCF_001263275.1 Habropoda laboriosa
ATTCACATATTTTGAAAATGATATTTAATGAAATATTTTTGTTTTCTTGGAAAATATTTTAATACTTAATTAATTAAAATAACAATTATCCAAATAGAAGTTTTGAAATTATATTCTGTAAAAGATTGAATATAACAGTGTGCATTGTTGAAAATCTTTACAGTGATCCCATTGCTAAATTAGGTAAAGTGTACAATAGTCGTGCAGCTAGGGTTTCTCAGCTGGTTGTTGCTGTCCGGTGGTGGCTGGCAAATCGGAGACCCCACCCATAAATCCACTCAACAAAACAAAACAAAGAAAAGACTTAACTCCCTTCTCCGTGCTGCCTCTACCGGGTTAGAGCAAGTTGTGTGTGTGTTGCAGCTGACCTACGCAAACTGCACTCGCTGGACCCACGCCCCTGTCCTGTCTGCAACCGCATGTACAGTAACTTGTCGAACCTGCGTCAGCACATGCGTCTGATCCACAACCCTCAAAGTGTCACATGCCCCCTCTGTAACAAGCCATTCAAGACCAAGCTCTACCTGAAGCGCCACCTGGTCAGTTTCCATGAGCTCAGCGTAGCAGACAGGCATCGTCAAGAAGAAATCTATCAACAACAGCCAAAAGCGCAACAGCAGACTGGAGCGCAAACTCATCTACAAATCCAGGCACAGCCAACAGATGCTGTTAAATCCTTTTCTGCGCCCAGAGTGTCTATGGAAGAGAGCACAGCTACAGTTACTCTGGAGAACAAATCAAGAGCATTCCAAGATGGTGCTTACGAGGTCAATCAGACCAATGCCGAAACGAAGCATTTTCAAAGCAGCATGATGCAATTTGATGCCGCATACCACTAATGCGCCTTAGTTTCTTCGGCCCATTTGTGATAGTTTTTTGGTTGAGTAGGTTTAATGCCAGCAGTTTCTGGCAACTGTAAACTCCAAATGGAGTTGAACATAGTCTTTCAATGAAAGACCAAAGTGCAGTGAAGAGATTAGGGGTTTGTGCTGTGATGGAGAATATTAAGAATCTTGTGAATTCTTAACACTTAAAATTTTTAGTAATAGTAATTATTTTTATTTTTTAAGTGTATTTTCATATTATTACATTATTATTTCTAATATTTTTCAAAAAAATTTGATTTAATTTCTTTTTGACTAAATCAAAATATTTATTATGAAAAGGTGGTAAAGATTCTTAAATTTATTATATTCATTGTACTTTTGTACTGTTCTTAGATTTATCATTTTATTGACATGTATAAATAATAGGTTGGGGGGTGCAGTTATTATTTTGATATATAATAATTATATAGGGTGTTTCACAGTTAAATGATCAAATTGTATTAGTTATGTTTTATGAGTAGAAATAAGGAAAAATGTTACATAAACATAGATTTGGAAACGCATTATTAAAGAGGTAAAACAAAAATATTAAACATTAAGACAACAGCAAGTTTGTCGTTAATATATTACAATTATTACCATGTTGCATTAAGAAATGGGAAAATTATTTTATTTTCCATTTTAAAATGTTCTCTAAATCATTTTCAAACTTGATGTTATTGAGATATTACATCTAGCATTCTATATATTTTATGCATATCTCTGGTTTTAATTGAGTGAATGCATTGTGGAATCTTTCTATGAATATTTTTTGCTTCATTCTTCCTACTTTTACATCCACAGTGTATCAGCTGCAAACTTTCTATTATTTAAATGTTTCATTATTTTTTCATAATGTTTTGATAAAGCGTTTTTGGATCAAACCTGTGAATATAACATTTTTTTCTAATTTCTACTTATAGAATATATTGACATACTTTGATATTTAACTTTGAAATACTCAATATATGTTTGCAACTCTGCTTTTTAAAGTATTTGTATTTGTATCATGTACAAAGTAATTACACAGATAGCCTTATTAAAAAGTATAAAGTACCTGTATTTCAAACAGTAACATTAATTAAAATATGAATATTATTGTGAAATCTATGCACATAACAAACATTATTTTTACTATAATTTAATAAAGGTGTAGAAGCACCTACAAATTTATAGAATCTTTAAGAACAAGAATTCTTAACACAATTTGAATTTAAGATTTGAAAAAATTATTTCATTTGGATAAAAATAT
>NW_017100150.1:230610-243830 GCF_001263275.1 Habropoda laboriosa
TAATTCTTTACTTGCAAGTAATTTCCAAGCAACCAATAAAAGTTTTGTTCTAGGGACTCTTAATAAAAACTCCGAATAATGGTAAAATTTTATTTGAATAATTCATACAGCACATTGCTCAATAAAACAATCTCTTCACAGTGTCTTACAATAATTAATGAAACAGTAGTCTCTTGAAGGACAACTCGCAAAAGGTGCCGTGCCTATTCGTCGTAAGAAAAAGCGAGAATATTCCTTAAACAAAAGAAAAAAAAGAAACCACAAACAACAGCCGCAAGTGGAACAGCCATCCCACCTCGTACTGATTATTCCGCGAGCCAGGATAACTTGTTGTTTTATTTGATGCTATACAGTGTTATACAGACTACAGATATTTACAACGATATTATATTCTTACAGAGGATTATATTTACTTTATTGATTGCGTCACACGACTGGGTGACACGCACAGTAACTCCCAGGATGACGTACGAACATATTATAATATATTTTTCACCGCGTAGCAGTTTAACGGTGCAATAGACAGCCAACCGATTTTACAGCTCAAGCAGATTTACAGAGGATTTATTATTGACAGTTATCGATGGGAAACCATCGTGATGCAGCAGATTGAATTTAATATATTATAAGAGGCCTGTGTCCGAGATGGCTTTTCTTGCAAATTTTTTTATATGCTCTAATGTGATATTACAGAGCTGAATTTATCACTTTTCTCTGTACTTTTAGTGGCTAATTATTAACGTTATTGCAAAATATCAGTTTGTTTCTTTGTCTTCACTGTTATTTTTCTGGCTTAATATTGACTAAATGGTTTTAGTGATATTAATTTTTTAAGTATTTTTAGATCTTTCTTGAAAGTAAATATGTAACAAACAGTATTATTATTATTATCATCATTATGATTATCATCATCATTATTATAATTACTACTATCATTATTATAAATTCTTTTTTAGTTTATTTCTGTTAATGAAAATACATTTGAAACATTTATTAAGGTATTGTTATTACAACTAACGATGCTCTTCTAATGCACATGATAAGAACATCATAATTGTAAAATAACTTGTTTCAAATGATTTACAAAGTATTATTTTATAAGATGAATCATTTAATTGTCAAGTGATTCATATATTTGATAACATTAGTTACATTCTTTTTCTACAATTCTGGACAAATGTTTTAGGAGCAAGTTGAAACCTTCCTTTTATTCATTTGTTAGCGTTTTGTACAATTTTATAGTTGTAATGATTTATAAGACATATTAGTGGACATACAATAGTCCACAATTAAGAGATTCTTATGTTGAAAATACAATTTTTAAGAATACTTTTATGTTATTTGAATACTAATATATTAAGATACTGATTAACATAGGATACATGTGTAGTAAAAGTGGCTTTCTATATAAGGCCGCATTAATTTTTGTACACTTATTACACTTTGTTTATCGGTATCTTAAAATGTTTAGAGATCTATGATGCAAAAGATGAAGTATCTTATGTCTGGTTTAGGAATTACTTGATATTGAGATTTTACGAAACTTGTAAAGCGTTCTGTATGCATTTATTTAAAGAGAAAAGAGAAAAGATAAAGCCATGTCAGACATCGCCGAACTCCATAGCCATAGTACCATACAGTACAACACAGGATCTTTTATATTATATTTTACAGATGACAATAGTTCCGTGAGCGCGATGTCCTCGATAAATTTTTCGCTATATACTTTACGTCAGAGTTTAGAATTTTCAATAATTTAATAATTATTCGAATTATTGTTATTTCAATATTGGTTTTAAAGACTATTTAATTTTTTTTCTTGTTTTCTTTTATTCTAAACAAATTAAACGATCATATTTTCTTTTCCTTTCGTAGTTTCTTTTGTTTTCTTTCTTTTCGTCATTTAAGTATATTTTGTAAAAATGTTAACATCTTATTTGTCGGCTTTTTGTTTCTTTTTCACTTATACATTAATTGAATAATTTTTGGATTAAATCGTTGGAATAATTGAAGAAATTATTGAAAATTTCTTGATAGACTCCAAGGAAAGTCGAAATGTTTCTCGAGTTGATCGCGCCGTTCACACAGGCTCCTTACCTCACAATTTACAATCAAATTACAGATGCAGGTATATATTATTATAATAAGTATATTTACATACCGTTCTACAATAGTGCCGGTGTCGCAACGACTGCGACGAATCAAATTTTTTAAAAACGCCAGACGTATTAACCACGAAAGAGATGGGAAAACAAACTAATTCCAATTTTTTCGTCTCGTACGTGGACGATTTTCATTTTCTTATTATTACGCACTTTTTCCGAGGGTTTTTCTATTCGTTTTTTTTTAACGCGTGGAACAGAGAGCTTCGTGCCCAGCGCATAGTTTTTACTGACTCTAAGATTAGAATATAAATGTTGCATATCATGTTATTAAGATTGTTGTACAAACAGCCTGTTGCAAATCTCGGTCTATGGTTTCTTTCTCGATGTTATTCGATTTCAATTTGTTTCGTAGCTTTCTCAAAATTTCTCTCTTGGTAATGAAAGGAAAATTCGATTTACCATATTACATAGATTCGATTCTTTATCGTTAAGAAAATGAAAGTGTAAGCCGTGCAGTTTCAAGAATTGAGTTTTAACGTACAATGACTGATACTTTTAGCAACACCATTATTTTCAATGCATTTCGTCTCTTGATATTAAACTTTTCTCTATCTCATGTGTTACACCCGTAAACTTTGTATAAAAAAATGGAAAATTTGATCGATCTTCCGTCATGAAAGCTTACAAAAAGTGTGTATTTAAATTTGAAGAAAGTAATATTTCAATTTCAATTTTCAAGGGGTAATCATGAAATAATAATATATGAAAATTAGTTATTCGATGGAAATGCATACAGTTATGAATTTTAGTTACACTTTATTAATTCATATTTTCTTTTACGCGTTATTAGCATTGATTAACGTACGTTGAATGCTTTAACAAAAATATTCATATATTTTCGAAGATTTTCGAATGAATTTATTGTAATACATATTTTAGTAATTTAGTTTAAGCCGTTTAGTATGATCGTTTCTTTGCCACCCTATATATATAGGGTATTAAGAATAATAGCAATTTGATTATCAGGTTTGACAAGTAATCGATCGATTGGATCCCTAGGCTGAGATTCATGTTCATATACATATATCACACACACACACACAGCACATAGCCAGAATCAAATAGCGAGCCACAAAGGATAGAGTACATATAACGAGTAAAACAAAGAAATGCAGAATCAATGATTTGAAATAGAAGGAAACGAAACAAAGCAAGACAATTACAGGGAAATCATTTTTCTAACTCGCAATCTTTCGCTGGGCATTAAAAGTGATATAACGATCAGCCGATTAGTTGATTGATTAATTGATTGATTGATTGAAACATTCCAACACATAATGTAGTTTTACCATTTTTCCAACCGAAACCGCCGAATAATCAACTAATTAACAGCAAGAATAAAAAAAAAAAAAGAAATGTTCAAAAGTCCATTATCCAGGAAATGTCTAAGTCAGGAGAAAGCACCTTTTTGCAGGATTTTTTCCCCGGTTTTCTTTCTGAATGTTTTCTTTAATCGGTGGGCAATTTGAAAATTGGAAAGTTGTAATGCTTGTTCGAGTTTAAGGATGAAGAAAGAAAAAAAATATGAAAAATCTGCGATCGAGAGAAAAGACAATTAAAAGAGAAATTAAAAGTATTTTTGAACCTGAAAAATCGTGGGATTTAGAATTAAAAGGAGGGGGAAAAAAAACGAAGCATTGGAAAATTTAAATAATTTTGCAAAATTTTCAATACAGATTTCGATTCGAAAGCTGTAAACTTTCTAATTTTCGATTCAACTATAATTTTCATTGAATAGTCGAAAGAAAAATATGTATATTATATAAACAACCATTCGACGAGTAGCTACGGATATTAGCATTCACGTTCTTCATGAATCAATTCGTTTTACCCGTTATTTATTTCTATTGTTATTTATTCAGAACGTAACGTATAAACGTATAAGATACATTGAAACGAATTTTTCGATTGAACTCGAGATTTCTCTTTGTTGCGTTAGTTTCCTTTTTCTTTTTTAATTTATTCTCTCTTTTTTTTTTTTTTTTTTTTCAAGGAAAGTGCATTTGCTTAGTTACTGTATATATTGTAAATTACAGTGATTCGTGTATTCGAAGGTTAGTAATTAACCGTAGAATTAGAATTAGGATTAATCAAAAGGGAAGGTTGGTTTCTCGTTCGGGACATTCTAGTTTTTCCATTTACGAAGAAAGAAAGGAAAATGGGAAATTGCTTCTTTAATTATTCGTGAGAATAAAATCTAGTCAAGTTGAAGTTTTGCAAAAATTTGAAGAAGTTCGAAGGATATATACGGGGTGTCAAGAAAAAAAAATTGATTAAAATTCGTTCGTTCTTTGTTGATCCAAAACTGAAGTAATCAGGAAGTAATTCAGCAATGAACGGAATTCAAGGCTAATTCTTTTTCTTTTTGCTGTTTAAATCAATTGAATCTGTTTCTATGGTATATTTCTCTTATTTGTTGTATTCTTTCGACACTGACTGTAGAATCGAAGGGAAAAAGGGATTAAATACCTACGAACTACTTCAGCGATATTAAAAACAGAACAAAGGAAAATGTTAATAAGTGAGAGAAAAGGGGGAAGGAAAAGTTTTTGCAGTATGAAAATGAGGTTTCGCGGATAGGAAAAGTATACTTCACTGAAATTGCGACCGTAGACTTCACTAATCGTATTACAAGTTAATCTCGTATTTCTTAGTTCTCTCACTCTATCCCCGTTCTCTCTTTTTCTTCCTCTTATCATCCTCTCTAATATCTACGTCTATCATTCTTATGTCTAATATAAGGAATTTTCTACTTGATAGTGTACTCAAACGACCAGTATTTCACTATATTTTTTAATAGTGATTTTTATAACTGTAAAGGTGGAGTAGTAGTTGATAGTGCAATTTTCGAGTGTAAGAGTAGTTAGTGCATCAGTATTAAAGAAAAATGCATAGGGATATGTGCAACTTTTGTGCAATTTTTCATAATCGTGTATTTATTTTTCAAATTATTTTTCTCAAATTTAATAGCTCTTCGGAACATTGAATACTTTCTACCTAAACGCTTACTATGGACAACGGTAGGAACTTCTAGTGACCATTATTATTAGTGCAATTCTTATTCGCAGATGACATACGTGTACACAGTATGAGATATCGTTAAATTGTATCACGTAAAACGAAGCTGTTCTTTTCATATTTTAAGATAGATAAAATATCTTTACCCATTTCGAATACATTTACACAGATATGTCCATAGTTTAAGCCGTCGTTACTTCGGGTGAAATAGTTCATTAAAAAAAAAAAATCTCATTCTCCGTGGCTTAGATTTTTGCAAGACATTTAATTACAAATGTTATTTATTTCTCTTCCTACGTTAAACTCGGCTACATTTTGTATACGTCTGTTTTTATTAGAAGCTTTTGTAAAAATATTGAACAACAAATTCTCAAACTATAAATTAGCACTGTCGATTATGTTTTTGACGCATTGGTGAGAAATTATATACGAATAATGTATTAAACAGTACCAACTCACTATTATTACATTAATAGCTATTATATTGAACATTTTTTCGTTAAATTACTTTCGAAAGATCTTCGCTCAAATAACGAACCTATATTTGTATTTTTCTAACGAATTATTAACGAATTGTTTCATCTGTTCTTAACTATTCCTAAATCGATACAGATCGAGAAATATAGTAAAGTGATAATATTTTCACTTGTGTTAAAAGAAATTTCATTTGTAACATTACAATAAAATATTATTTGCTCGTGTAAACGGTCACAGTTACAATATATCTTGGATCTTAATGAAACTTAATTTTCATTTTGTATTATTGATAAAAACTCGTCCATACTCAAAAATTTATTCTAACAAATTGTGTTGTTCGATTGATATTTTAGAAATAATTTTTAGTTAAATGTGGAACTGTCTTAAATTATTGGCTTCGGTTTTGTTTTCATTCAAGTATGTTTGATTTTGGGTACTTTTTAGAAAATAATTATAAACCACTAGATAATATACCTATCTATTGATATTTATCTAAAAATAATGTAAATTATCTGGGCAATAGTTGTTGAGCTGTAAATTATTGCTTTTCGCATTAAATAAAATCTCGGTTGCGAATTTCAGTGAAAATAAATTCACCGAACGAGAAACCAAAGTAATATAGGATACAATTTTTGCAAATCTACTTCCGGAAATCTTTTTTTTTTTTTTTTTTGCAAAACAAGATACGTTCAATATTAAAGCAGGCATACTAAATTTAACCATGTTGACAAGAAACATTGTAATGCACCATTTCTTAAGTGCTTTTGCAAAAGAAGAAAAAAGAATGAGTATCAAATCTTTTCACAGGGAATTGAAAAGATTCAGTTTTAGCGTTTTCAGTGGTCAACTGAAAATAAAAAAAAAAATATGAAAATTGTCGATTGTGCAAACAAGAGAATGTAACTCAATAGAATACGTCATACTTTGAAAATTGTTTGCAGTAATGTGCGATAATTGTTCTTTAATATCTTTACAAACAGTGGTTAGATAACCTCAGGAGTTTTTTAGAATAGTTGTAAACATGAAGCAAAAGATTTTTGCAATAAATAGGGGCTGCTATTCTTCAGAGTTTTTTTTGCAAAGAAATAAGAATCATTGCGAATGTAGCGTCTGGAAAGTTTTGGATATTAGAAAAGGGAAGGATTTTGAATTTTTCTAAAAGTAACACAAAGATTGCAGTTGGAAGTGTTGCAAAACCTTGATCTTTTAATATTTCACAGAAATATCGTATATTTCTTTCGGAAATAAAACATCTGGATATTAAAGGAATCGATAAGATTGAACATTTTTCGAAGGATTTGAAAAATTCAAATGCTTTTCGAAGTTTCTGCAAAAATGAATGATTTTATAAACAAGAATATTTTTCAGAAAAATTGAAAATATCAGATTTTCGAATATTTTCAAAGAATACTGAAGAATGTTGGGATTGCAATCTTTTTTCAGAGAAGAATGTTGAATATTAAACTTCCAGCCTTTCAACAATTTTCCAGGATTTATTGCAAATGTCGTACAGATTTTTGCAACAAATTGCAAATATTAAATCCAAAATTTTTTATCAACATGTCATAATAATTAGATTGTAGAATTTTTACTGAAAATTCCAATATTGTACAGATTTCTAGATTTTTTGCAAAATGAAAATGAAAAAAAACAAACGTTTTGTTTAGCGATTAAACGAACGATTTTATCAAATTTTTTATGGAAATTCGAATGACAACAACAAGAATGTGGAGTATAGTGTAGGTTTAGTTTAGAATTAGATACGGAAAAAAGGAAATGTGAAAATATTTTTCAAAACGGATAAATTAGTTTTTTGCAAAAAATCTGTGAAGTCAATTCGTTCCAGTAGTTACACAAAAAAATAAACAATTCCACAAATGCGGAGTTCAAATTTTTGTTAAATTTGTTTTTTCTAAATTTCCATAAGAAGCGAATTAATATTGTCGAGTGGCAAGAAAGAAGGAATTGGAATTGAAATTTTTATGTATTTTCACATTCAGAACAAAACTTTGCATGTATATAGAAGGAAAATACTTTGGGTAGATTTTCTTCAAATTTTCTCGCTTCAGATGTAGAAATTTTTCACGCTTTAATCTAAGTAAATTTATGTATTAGTACCTACTATCGTAAACTGTCCCGAGTGACATAGCGTAGAGACATGCAAAATAAGAATAATTCATAACTATTCTCACGGATGACTGAATAATCGTTTTTTTCTTTTTTTCACTATACAAACATTTTCACTGTAATGTCAACAAGTGGAAATAAGATTTTGTACTTAGAAGTATGTCTGGACAGATAATTACAGTATATTTTTATCGAGATAAGCTTTCCACTTCTACGTTACGACTTTACATTTAATAAAAAAACGTATACTTGTAAGTAATTCTTTATCAAAGAATAAGATACTTTCCTTTATTCTTCCAATTTCTTTGGAACTACTGTAACAATGATTCAATATGATCTTGTGATTCTGATCGTATTACATTGGAATTACTTTGACGTTAAGATTAGAAACCAGTATGTGATTAATAGAGAATAAGTTATAAATTTGAAGACTCAGCTGTGTAAAAATTAATCATTACTCGTTTCTTTCCAATTTTGTTGTAACATAAAAGCAAAAATTCAAGGTATGTATCACGTAACGTGATATATTTTCCTAAATAGTTGCTAAATAATGAAATAGCTAAGATCGAGAATTATCTGTGCAGATCACACTTCCCAATAAGAAAAGGATAAGAATAATGTCGCGAACCTTTTGCAGTCGAATTTAATATTTCGTATGTCATTGTACTAATTATCATTGTTCTAATGACAAATTAATTAACGACAATTAATTGTTGTCATTGTGACAATTTTAACGACGGATTTCGAACTGATGACAATTCTCGTCATTGCAAAGTGAACGTTTTACTTTTCTGTGTTATTTTAGAAATGTAATATATGGTACAATTTATTATTTAATTAAATATATGCGGAATAACGACGAACAAAATATTATATATTTTACAAAATTGTAAACAATAAATAATTAAACAGTATAATATAAACGCATGTATAACCAAATTTTACACACAAAAAAGAAAAAAGAAGAAAAACAGAAAACGAAATGCATTATACGTTTGTTTTCACTTGTATAAGAATTAATTATTTATTGTCAAAGTAAAAAGAAGTATGAATTAAGTGAAATGTTCGGACTGCAAATCGTTTAGAAATTGACCAATAAAGTTCCTTTTCCAATTACCCATGAAATCGATTAGCTGACTGATTAATCGTTTCTTTAATGATTGATTCATTAAACGAGGAAAAGGATTATTGCGATACTTAATAAAATATTTTTACTAATTAACCGATTGCTTGATCGTGTAATATTTATCCGAAACAAATTTCAAACTTTCAAACGCAGTAACCAAGCATTCAGATGTTTTATATTATTTTAAGTTCCTATTTTATTTAATTTTTTCAGCTTCGCGAACATCTAAGGAAATTATTAATGGTACGTTGATAAGTATTCTAAGAATTCTTTTCTTCTTTTTTGTTTTTCCTAATAAAACATGCGAATATTTATATTGTACGGTTCTTTTTTATAATTTACATTTTGATTAGCGTAATCAAATCTCGTAATACTGTACGGTCGAAGTATTGAAAAAATATTTCGAGTCGGGCATAAAAAGGATTGGAAGAATATTTACACATCAGCCTAGGTAATAAAACTAATTTCTTTTGCGAGAAAATGTTTTTTATGGCATACTTTTTACGATGATATTTTATGGAAAAGTATACTTTTTTTTTTTAATATTCCAAAATAATGCCTGTACTATAAATAATGTCCCAGTATTGAAATGTGTTATGCTCCATTGAGGCTTTGATTTTAGAAATAATAAGTGATCAGTTTTAAATAAATTCTGTACATTAATGAAGTCGATTCGTTTGCGTATAAAAATTGAACGGGTGAGAAAAGAAAAAGGAGGAAAAAATTTCGTGGAACTTCACTTCCAGGGAATCGGAGAAAATTAATTTGCAGCTGAATTAATTATTGAACATTAAAACTTAAGCAAGAATTTCAAAGAAATTTTGGTAAATAAGCAGTTATATTATATGGGCAAAATATGAAATCCTTTCCTGCTCCTTTCACACCCATTCAATTATTAAAATGCAGGATTCTTGCTGAATTATAAAAACACTATGGTGAAATCTTCAAAGTCAAGCAATTATAATGACTTGTATAACAAAGCATTAACAAACACGTTGTTTATATACATCGAACATCATCCCAACAAGTAATTAAGAAGGCAGTTAGGTTATTAGTAACTTCACCTATGAATTATCCATATAAGGATTCATTGTTCTTGTAATAATATTAAGTGCTTCTATTTTTCTTTCAATTTTCTAACAGTTCGGGCTCCCTTCTTGAAGTATAAACATAAACAAGACTTAGAGAAACAGTTTTCTGGAAGAAGAAAAACCTGTTTTGAGGAATTAACTATAGGTATTTAATATAGGTAACTATCGAGATTAGAACATTGATACACGTATACGTGTGCAAGTGTATAAATTGATTTACAATAATTTTTGTATGATTTTCAACCTGCCTTTGTATCAGTGTTCTAATTCTCATTAATTGTATGCGACCTTTTAATTGTCAGCGCGAAGATATCAGTGAATAAAGATATTCAAATTTGTACGTCAGCCTCGATATAGTTATTTCACGTTTTACATTTCAATATTTGTTCATTTGCCAAGAAGTACTTTCTCAGGAATTGAAATTAATTAAGAATTCATATTAGATCTAATTTCAGCCGTTTGTTAACTTATAGTCCACTGTAATCTTCTGTGAGTACAGTTTGTACTTTTAATTGAAGTCTGAATTTTTGGTTCGATGTTTTCCAAATATGGATATAAAAATAATTGAGCAATAAATCATTTATTCTCATAATTATCTGATTCATGAAATGAGCTGTTAAATACGGTTCGAGTAAGTTATAAGATTATTGTGAAACAGTGTTTAACGTTAAAATATTTATAGTTTTGGTAGCTGACAGATTTTCAGTTAAGCAAACAATTTATAGATTACAGATATTACAAATATTAGATTATTTTCGAGTACAAATCTTTTACATTCACGGGAAACATTTAATGTAAGTGAATTCGATTAAATTCAATTCTTTTAATTTTTAAGTTTTAATAATGATAATAAATTCCCGGTGAAAAAAATTGTGAGAAAGAACTCATTTTTGCCGAGGAATTTGTAATTTACAGTAACCGATCAATCGATTCCATATAAAATAACACAGGATTTGTTACAAGCTACGAAGCGTATTTTTAAAGTGATAATTAAAGGGAAATAATTTCCCGCTCTGCTCTCTTTCTCCCTCTCGTTCCGTCTCTCTGGTCTTTAATTAAGAAAGGAGAACTTCCTTCTGATTAATCTTTTGAGTATGACTCGTTTTTGCAATAAAGAATATTTTGTACTTTCCTTCTGTGCCTTGAATTAAGTGTCTAAAGAAATTACACAAACTGGTTTGGATAAAAAAAAAAACGTAATATTAAATAGTGTACGAAACAAAAGAAGCTAAGTGAACGTGCTAAAAAATATTCTACGACTAGACTAGTAAACGACGAAATTCAAGTAGACGACGAAAGTATAGACTTTGTTCGTTAGAGCATTAATATTTTTAGAATCTTATAAATATTTCAGATATAAATTTTAGATAGTCTTTTGACGATACTAGCTAAAATAAAAAATTGGAAAGAAGTTCGAGGTTTAATTAATTTGGTATTATCGAACGAAACAGATAACTGAAATGATTAAAATTAAACGTACAAGAACAAAAGTCAATGAATATACATGTTTTGTATGAAAATACTTGTTCAGGTCGAAGGGTACGTCGCGGCAGGCCGCGGCTTGGAACAAGGGGTGGAAAACATGGATCCCCGTCTGTGCAGGGTAACTCGCCATCAAGGAGCGAATGGTTACCTTTGGATATGAGAACTACACCACCTGCTGCTATGCCTGCTTTTCGTGGTTTTGAAGAATCCTCCTCCGATGGCGTGGTAAATTTTTATCATACTCTTTTCTATACAGGGTGAACAGCGTAACGTGATCATATTGACTTATTCTGTTGTCAGTGGATTGATAAAAAATTTTGTTTGGATCGCATAGTGTGGTGCAAAGAGATCCTTAAGATAATTATAGTGTTCTTTCGATCAGTTGTTCTTTTCTCGAAATTTCCAAAGTTACGATCATAGTCAAGATCGTAGAAAGAACTAAGTACAACAGTATATTCTCCACAAGTGTCAGACCGCAAGGAAGCTAAACCTGACACTCGTAGAGTCAGGGACTACGTTTTCGAGCCTCGCGCCCGCCTTTGTAGTTTGCCGAACGTAGACAAGGACAGCGAATAAAAGATAAGCATGAAACGTGAGTCCAGGCAACCAAGCGATTTAAATATCAACTTTTTTAATTTTACGTTTTTTTATCGCGAAATTTTTCTTAACATATTGATGAGATTTTTCTGATGAAAATGACATAAAACACGACATAATTTAAACAACATTTACACCTGTCCCCCGATTTACACGGATGATTGGTTCCTCAGAATACCGTGTAAATCGAAATCATGGCTTTATGTATGAAAAACCGTGTAAATTGGCGAAAAAACAAAATGCGCATAATTTAGTCAGTGATTTAATTAAATTCATTATTTTAAATGTAAAATAAAAATAAAATAAAAATGAAAAACAAAAAATGTGTAGGGTCAGGGTTTAGTTTCGAGCGAGCGATCGATGAAGGCGAAAATAGTCGGTCGCCAATGAAAGATCCGTGGCGACAGCAAACTTTACGTTACAATATGAATGCTTTTTGTGTGCAAGAAAGGGGGAAATTCCGTTCATTTTTTGGTTTAATGCCAGTGTTAACAAACGAACGGTACTAAAAAATGACTGTACAAATATGTGCGCAGCATAAACTTTTATCTTTAACAGTTTATGTTTCTGAAAAGCCGTTATTTTGAAAACCGTGTAAATAAAGTACCGTGTAAATCGGGGGATAGGTGTACTTATTAACGAGTTCACTGTCACGCCAGATTTACAGGTTGCTGTCAGGCGGCCACAGAAAATACATTTTAAGCATAGGATTATAGTATTATGCTTTATAATTAACGAGTTCACTGTCACGCCAGATTTACAGGTTGCTGTCAGGCGGCCACAGAAAATACATTTTAAGCATAGGATTATAGTATTATGCTTTATAATTTTTTTTTTTTTTCAATTGAAAATAATGTCTAGCTAGCTATGACGTTCAAAATTTTTAGTTGACAACATTTATTTTATTTTAATTATTCTAAACATTTGAGGCACTCCATTTGACCACCATGGCCATATCGAGGAAACAATCTAATGTTAAAACTTATTGAGTGATTAATTTAATTTCATAATATATCGCGTTGGATGAATTACAAAAACAAATTACACATTATCCGTCGAATGTAGAGGGAGAGCTACCGTTTGGTTGCCAATTGTTTATCACATAGAGTCGGCCTACCTCCACGTAAAAAAAAA
>NW_017100150.1:243851-252429 GCF_001263275.1 Habropoda laboriosa
AATTGAAAGAATCAAAAGAAAAATCGCGAATTCGTATCTTTTTCGATTCTAGAATATAAGAAAATTTGAATAAAATACGCGACGAGAATTGGGGAGAAGCATAAGTTAAACGCGTAAAAATATTCAATAATAAACGAACTAGGGATGAAGCTATTATTTCAATACGCGATGCACTGACTCTAGTATTTACTAAAATTCAAAAATTCTCGTATAAATTCCGAAAATAGATTATTAATTACGGTAAACTACTGAGACGGTTTAATTTAGGGTGGGCATAGTGCACTCGTTCCAAATCAGCTCACAATATACAATAATAAATCAACTAACTACTTAACATGCAATTCATGCAAATTCGTTGGATGGTAAATTATTAGTAAACAAAATTCAATATCAGAGAAAATATATGAAAAATTTCAAATTAATTTCAATTGCTGGAAGAAAAGTAACGAAAAGGCAACCTCTCAAAGTCATTTCAATATCCTATTCGACAAGTCTGAAGAACAACGATGACTAAAATTCAAATGTTTATTTCCCTAAACCTTCAAAATAATTTCGAAATATTTTATTCGAAGCGGAGTATTCCAAGTCAGTATCGATAATTGAAGAAATTATTTGATTGTATTTAAAAGAACCGAAAGGAGAATATTTAAAGTCTGATATTAAATGTCTAGCAAGTACCAGTAATTGGTAAAATGATTTATATTTGTTTTAAAAGGAAAATTTCTAATAGGTATTAGTTAAAATGAATTGTTATTCAGTCTATTGTATTGAAATTCTAATTGATTCTAATGTATACAAGTGTTACAAGAAGGCTGAGTGTGTACAGGGTGGACATAGGCTAGCTAGTAGCCCCCGACCACTCTATGAACTTTAACGTCTATACTCGAAAGTGTATCGTCAACACTAACACGTTACCCAGATTATCCAAAAATTGAAGAAGTTACTTTTAAAATTGAACATTCTACGGTGTTTCGAGAGATTTGATAATCATAGTCGAACCTTAAACGAACGTTCAAACGAAGAAAATTTTCCAAAAATCATTTCGTACGTTATTAATCGATAAAACAAAAATTCATTGTTGAAAAATAAATATTTCCTGAAAATCTTCATCTTCCATACAAGATTCAAGATTTTCCCTAATTAAGAGTAATTTCAAAAGATTATCTGTATAAGCTATTATTTCAATACGCGATGCACTGACTCTAGTATTTACTAAAATTCAAAAATTCTCGTATAAATTCCGAAAATAGATTATTAATTACGGTAAACTACTGAGACGGTTTAATTAAGGGTGGGCATGGTGCTGCTTTAGTTTGAAATGATTTATAAACACATAATTAACAGAGGAAAAACCGTGAAACGGCAAAACGTCTACATTCTAATTGTTATAACATGTAAACAGAACTTTAAATTTAGTGTAAACAGAAAAAATATATAATACAATTTATTTCACGGTATTGCAACAAATAAACGTTGAATCAATATTTAATTCGTATAAAAACAATTATTTAACGTAATAATTTTACCTTCACTATGGCTATTTTAAATTTACGACCAAGGGTCAACCTGATTTCTAATCCTTACGAACTTTAAATTCAGTCTAAACTGAGAAAATATATAATACAATTTATTTCACGGTATTGCAACAAATAAACGTTGAATCAATATTTAATTCGTATAAAAACAATTATTTAACGTAATAATTTTACCTTCACTATGGCTATTTTTAATCTACGACCACAGGTCAACCTGATTTCTAATCCTTACGAACTTTAAATTCAGTCTAAACTGAGAAAATATATAATACAATTTATTTCATGGTATTGCAACAAACAAACGTTGAATAGATTCTTAATTCGTATAGAAACATTTATTTAAAATAATAATTTCACCTTCACTATGGCTATTTTAAATTTACGACCAAGGGTCAACCTGATTTTTAATCCTCCGAACTTGATTTCACAACGAGAAAGTAATAAGATCGTTGAAACGTACTTATTTGTCAAAGAAACTTGCAAAAATGTATAAATAATAATATGTAATGTTTTAACAAATTTTTGGAAGTATAAATTAATAATAAAATTGTGAAAATTAATAAATTATACGTTATTATAACATTAATAGAATTATGACTAAACCGAAGTTCGAAGTCGAGTATTTAAAGTCTGATATTACGTGCCTAGCGAGTGCCGGTAATTGTTAAAATTTGTTTAATAATTAGTAATAGAAATTCTAATTGATTCTAATGTATACAAGTGTTACAAGAAGGCTGAGTGTGTACAGTGTGGACATAGGCTAGCTAGTAGCCCCCGACCACTCTGTTGACATCTCAGAACCTTCAGGTCAAAATACGCCGCGAAGTGTCTATGGCCCAGTATAAAGGGTGAATAAATTCGCGGGACATCAGCGGGTCCTTATATACCTGCGGTACCCTCTCCCCAAAGTCATTAGCAAAATCGTCGGTTAGGTCAGGCGGGAATCGACTATTTTTCGCGGGAAACCGATTACTTTTCGCGGGAAATTTCTGTTCTTAATTTATTACTTGCAACAATCTATTATAACGCTACATAGAATCATTTATACGTTTCTATAACTTTATTCAATGGATAACTACGTTTCAATGTCCTCGTTACTTACTGGTGATTTAATTAATTTGCTAAGGATTAAAAATCAGGTTCACCTGTGGTCGTAGATTAAAAATAACCATAGTACAGCTAAATTTATCGTGTTAAATAATTCTTTCGAATGAAAATTGTATTCAACGTTTGTTTGTTATAATATCGTGAAATGAATTATATTACACATTTTCTCTATTTTCTGTGCAGTTCAACCTAATTTACTTAAATTTACATTGCGAGACAGTATACTGGAACAAGTAGAAACAAGCAGACGTTGAATAAATTCCTAATTCGTATTAAAAAAATTATTTAACACAATAATTTCAGCTTCATTATGATTATTCTTGATAAATGACCACAGGTCAACTTGATTTTCAATCGTTATAGTCTTTAAATTCAGTGTGAATAGAGAAACAGTAACACTTGTACTGTCACTAGTGAAATCGACTCTACATTTTACTGACACTTGTGGAATCGACCCTACATTTTTTTTTTTTTTACGTGGATGTAGGCCGACCCTACATTTTACCGGTGTCAGTAACATTTTACTGTCACTAGTGGAATCGACTCTACATTTTACTGACACTTGTGGAATCGACCCTACAGTTTTTTTTTTTTACGTGGAGGTAGGCCGACTCTATGTGATAAACAAATGGCAACCAAACGATGACTCTCCCTCTACATTCGACGGATAATGTGTTCAGGTATTTAATGTAATTTTTTAGCAATTTGTGTTTGTAATTCATCCAAAGCGATAGATATATTATGAAATTAAATTAATCAGTCAATAAGTATTAACATTAGATTGTTTCCTCGATATGGCCATGGTGGTCATCTATGACTGGAGTTCTTCAAATGTTTAGAATAATTAAAATAAAATAAATGTTGTCAACTAAAAATTTTGAACGTCATAGCTAGTTAGACATTATTTTCAATTGAAAAAAAAAATTATAAAGCATAATACTATAATTCTATGCTTAAAATGTATTTTCTTGTGGCCGCCTGACAGCAACCTGTAAATCTGGCGCGACAGTGAACCTGTTAATAACTAAATGTTGTTCAAATTATATTATATTTGATATCATTTTCATCAGGAAGATCTCACCAACATGTTAAAAAAAATTCCAGATGAAAAAAAGTTAAAGAAATTATATTTTTCTATTACGATTCGTCGAGCCGTGTAATCTCTTAAAGGAAACCGACTGGTGTAGCGTTACACTGTTGATTGACTGCGACCGAGATAACATGGGCGCAGCAATGACGCAGACCTAGGCGTAGGACCATCTACACTGTCACTTGTAGAATCCAAACTTACTGACTCTTGTAGAGAATTTACTGTATATGTTCCATTTTTCCATGTTCCCGCATCTCACTTTCGCTATAAGACGCTGACTATTCTCCTTCCCTTCTTTATCCAAATGCTTCCCTAGCATTCCTGTTCTTATACGAGCCACTCAGAAGCCAAAGTGACTAACTCCATAAAATAAAATTGATTAAATTTTCTTTATTTATAAAGAGTTAAGCATGAACTTTGATGCTTGAGCAGTGTGCCATGGTACATCGGTTGAAAATCACTGCTTTAAATTATCAGAGCGGTATATGTACAATAAACTGGAAATTATACAACATATTTGATTCATACTTAGAACGTGTACATTACCTATTTAAATACTTCGCAACCTAACCTTGCTTTTTCATTTTTTATGTTTCCATTTCAAATATTTAATGTTTTGATCTATCAAATTTTGGCAAACATATTATCACCGGTAGGTCCACTTGGGGGAGGGAATAGCAGTTTGCGAGGAACAACTAAGGGCTGTGAAATGGAGTGATTACAGAAAATTGACTCGTGGTTTAGCTGCAATTTTGTTCAGCCCGACCGAGTTGGCCACCTGCTCGGTCACGGGGCAACGATGGAGCCGAGCTGGAACTGCCACTGAAAGACCGGTGAAACCTGCGCTAGATAAGGCCAAGGTACAGGCTATCATATGTAAGTATTAGTAGCTATTTCTCTTTAACGTGCTTCTAAATTACCGCTGGACCATTGTAGGATTTACACTACCATTAATCGCATGTACAAAAGTAACGAACGACGGAAAATGTCGCTTAAAAAAAAAAAAAAGTACGATCATTCGAAGCAATTACAAGGTATGCTGCGTCAAAATAAAAAGAACGTAGCGAGCGTTTATCTACTTTCTTTGTGAAAAAGAACCCTTTGAGGAAACTAAAATTTAAATATATTAGATATCGATTGTGTTGAAAAATTATACAGGGTGATCCATTTTAATCTATAAATACTTGCATTTCATGAAGTACGTTCATTTGCAAAATTTGCTTTTGGATATTAAAGGTCAGTTGGGTCTTTTTTAAATGACCTTAATGCCTTCACTAAATGAATTTACACCTACACGCTTTAACGTCTCCTTTCATCTCTCTTAATCTCCCAAAAGCAAGTTCTCCAGTTCAATTACTTTTCGACATATAAGCATTTTACAACGTTCTTCTGTTTTCCGCAGTTCAATTTATGGACACTAGTATACGTAGCTAAATTATTCTCAGAGGTTGAAATCCTATAAAATATATATGTAAAAGGAAATGAGACCATCGATTTTTTTTTTTTAAAGTCACGTAACATCTTAAACTTTTGAATGTGTCCCGTTTCACGAATTTTGTCCAATCTTTCATTTGTATCTTGTTATTTTGCCTTAAAAATCGGGGAAAAAGGAGAAAATAAACATTTTAAGAAAGATTGTAGATGTCAGGATTGATAAATACATTTATTTTCGATATGAATAACTGAATCCACGCACACACGATGAACGTTTACGTTATAATGACAAAGAAACCATAACACAACGCAAGTATCGATGCGTATCGATGCCACCCAACGAGAGTCGATTGCGCGGTATCACAGGGTACATTTTCGATCTACGTGTTTAATTCTTCGTCAGTAGAAATGAGGAATAAGCGACTTTACTTTTAGTTTGCTATTTTGTCTTCGTGCATCAAACCTTTGGCCTGTAAAATAAATCGTCTACAAGATTGAACGTAACTAAGGAGATCAAATCCTTTTCTTGGTTGAGACTCGAGTTGCTTCATCACAAACATCTGCGTAACGACATAAGGATGTTACATTTGAAAGCAAGTGAAGTATGTTTTGAAACTGATAAATAAAGTGATAAAATGTCTGAATACTTTCAACTCTTAACCAAAGTGTACATATTTTTTAGTTAAATTCTCGGTTCAAAATATATTATTAGATTTTGATTTTTATGAACAAGATATTGAAGCTGCAGTTAATCATTGATGTATTCTAATTATTAGAAAAGTTGAAAAATATTTTTTATTCACGTTCAGTGATTATAGCATGTAATTGTATTATGCCAACGAACGAAAGAGGTAGCACATAATAGAGAAAGCAGAAATTTATAAAAGACAAGGTATAAATAAAAATAGAAATTTATAAAAGAAGGAATAAGAAAAATATTTTTAAAAAAATATCCATTTTGTTAATTTTAGTCTCGTCAGACTAAATAACTCGTTCCCATTCAGAAATTGTCCATTTTAATATAATTTTTTTGTAAATTCCAAACGAAGTTTGACATTCTTCTTTGATAATATTGGCTTCTTTTACTTCTTAATAACTTAAAAATCGGCGTTTTTAAGAGTTCTTCGTTCCGTTTGTTTCATATTATACGTATCGCTAAATGAAATTTCTTTTTACTTTAATTAATGTAATTTTGTTGTTTTATCGAATTATAACGGAAAATCGTAGGATCACATTTTCTGGGTGTTTCAGGATGACATAATAAAAAGTTCGATTCTGTTCAATTTTCCAAATGGAAATATCCTCCTGAACGGTTTGAGAATTTTTTACGCATTTTATAGCGGTACTTTGGATGAAAACGGTTCCTCGAGTATCAGATTTCACCACGTATATATTTTATGCACGTGTATGTATTAAGATTTTGCGGATGAATTATTCATGAATTGGTACTCTCTAAATAAATCGTATAAAATGAAAATTAGTAACCGTAAATTTAAGGTTAGTAATTTTTAGGTTAGGTTTCATCTCGAGCGCTTATAATTTAATTAGCCGTTAAATTTGTTGAATGAAATGATATTCTAAATTTGCCAATCTCAAGTACAGCGTGAACTGCGTTAGTTCGAATAATAGAATGTCGAAATCAATTTATTGATTGGAAAATTAGAAATATTTAAGTATTAAAATTATTAGGATTACGTGGAAAATATGTACATTTGGTCATGGTGTGATCAGCAATTGAACTATTATTCTTAATTATTCATAGTAATATTTGTAAGTTTCACGAGATACTATTACTTCGTGAAAGTTTTACAGAAATGAAACACGTATACTCGAGGTGAATTGAGAAAATTTTTGAAATTCTTGATACGTTACGTTGATTTCACTTGAATTCGCCGTAACAAATGATACAGTAGAATGAAACGCAAAATACGCGTATCAAGAAACATGGTTAACACAGGATATCCGAGAATAAAACGGTGACTACTCTCACCGATGTCTAAACATTTACTTGAATCAAAAATAGGATGTTTGAGAATTAGGATGCTAGGTTATAAAATCAGTATCATTACTGTTAGCAAAATCTGCTTCTCGTCTATTCTTCTAACATTTCCTTGATACTGCTAATACTGAAAGAAATAACTAAAAACGTACGAAATACGTTTATTTAATACTTACTAATTCATACATCTAACAATAACCTCTGTTTATTCTCCTTTATTATTTCTTACATAGTTCAACTTCAAATAACTTAAAAATTTTTTAAATAATATGACGCTGGAAAATAGTATTATTACGACTATTTTTTTTCATTTATACGCTGTATTTCTCTCCATAGATGTAATTTGGCATCATTTCTTAGCAAAATAAACATTTTTACAAGTGGCCACACTGTGACATTTGGTGAATTTAACTATTTTAAAATTATGTTGGTAATAAAGCGTTTTCCCCTTTTTGAAGGATTTCATTAAACTGGGCTGGAAAGGGTTAAAACTTAATTACGTATGCTTCGAAATCAGACTTTCAAAAATAATAGTGGAAAATTAAAATTTCTACGAGGCGAATAAGAATTGCATTGAATTTTTGTATTACAAATATTTTCAAAATTGAATTTGTCATACTAACAGAGGAAGATGTAATTGAATATTCAGATAATAATCTATTTGTACTTGTTTTAAAAAATATGGAAATAGTGTCGTTGAAAAACGTAACACGTAATACACAGTACACGTAAAAAGGGCACTAAAAGATAGCACTCTCGTTCATCTCTGTATATTTTTTTTTCTGTATTTACTATGGCAAACGCATTTTATTACGTCATACTTTCAAAAGGATTATATATGAGAAGATAGAAGAATCGAGGAAGTGTCACCTGTAGGAAAGAGTTGGCTGATTTTTTCAGCAAAATTCAATTTTTGTTTGAAAAAGAAATTGAAATAAGATCGAGCATTGAAATATTTTTCATCATTTTCAACAACTTCTCCCTGTATTTCGTAAAAAATTTATAGTTTTGATGCGATAAGGTAATCGATGGATTTTCGAATATCATAAATTGCAAAGTGATATCGTAACGGTCTTACCAAATGGTAGTCAGACGGATCCAAATCTGGCGAATACGCCGCGTGTGGAAGAAGTTCCTAGCTTAAGCTGACGATGCACGTTAGTTGCAATATGCAGCTGAGAGTTATCATGCAACAGCGTGATTTCGTGGTTTCGTTAACCAGTGAATAGTGCCCCTTCTTCCAATTCGTCGTTTCAGTTCATCGAGAAAATGATAAGCGACACGTTGTAAACGACCTGGGAATATATGAGCCGTTCACAGGCCAAAGTGGTTAACTCCACTTTTTGAATTTTTTAAAATTTTACTACCAAAGCATTTGATCGATGCTTATTTTTTTATATTTACAATATATTT
>NW_017100150.1:252746-286810 GCF_001263275.1 Habropoda laboriosa
GGTTTGAAATATAAATTTTGTATCGATCGATATTTTTACGATCGTAGTCTTGAATTTAAATTATCAATATTTATTTTAAATTACGCATGTTTACAATGACAAACCTCCAAATTGATTGTAAATATACGTGTACACCATTTTTAATAGCTACATTTTATGGGTTAATCTTGAAAAATTGTCTCATATTAGAAATGTACGATATAAAAATATTTGATACTTTTACATAATATTATAATAAATTTACAAGTATTTCCACTATTTGTAAGGTACACACTTAATAGTATTCTTTTTTTGCGATTCATATATTCTTCTTTGTTAAAAAAACTATATATATATATAAAACCATTTAAAAATCACCGTTTCATCTTTATAACATATGTTAAATTTTAAAACATTACATTTTCTTCAAATTATAATTCTGTGCATTCACGAAAGAGATAAAATAGAACGAATAGAGAAACGGATAAAATATTCGTTGAAGGTAGTGGTCACCAGCACTGTTGCAGTATCAAATTTTCTGCATTTCGTGAAAATACATTTTTCATTGAAATTTTAAAGCTTACGTGACCTCGAGGTTTCCCACAGTCGACGTGAGCAGCGTGAAGCAAGTGTTGGCTTACAAGTGCAAGGAGAACTCGACGGCGCTCAAGATGAAATCTATTAGATACATTTGGTAAGTTGAATTAAATTTCTGATTTACTCTTTTCTATCTTTTTTACCTCTCTTTCTCGTAAATCAAAACTATCAATCCTAGCACTAATCAAATCTGTTGTACTCCATCAAAGATAAGTTACTAAATTTCTGATCATTTTTTTTTTTCCTTAGATTAAGTGCACGAAAGATCGTTCAGTTTCGTGTTTTGCTAATTATTTCAATGTGAACATGCACGGAAATTTTGATCAAAAGACGTTTAATGTCCCCTATTAAACAAACATTTTGTGGATATGTTTTTAGTTTCACAGAATCTGCTAGTAATTTCCACATTGATATAAAATAATAATGATAGTATGGATGTCAGTTTGCTCTTTTAATAATTTCGCTGTTGCAAATTTTTCTTTTCAGTGCTTGCAATAACAATCTTATAATTGTCATTGTTGTTTTGTACGATTGCTATTGGAGACATTGGTGATATGGGTGTTCCATAATACACTGCTCGCCAGAAAAATTGCAGCATCTAGGAATTAGGGTTGCACAAATCTGGAAATCACACATGTTTTTCGGGCTACCCAGAGGAAAAATGACCATTTTTAACCAAATTTTCATTATTTTTCCCTTTCAATACCTCAAACAATATATATGTAAATTTCAGATTTTCGATTTCATTTTTAAAATATTGCAATTTTTATGGCGAGCAGTGTATAACTTCGGTGATGGATTCAGCATATAAAAATAAAAAAAATGTTCATATAAATATACGTCTGATGTGACATTGTTTCCGAGTTACAGCCATTTCCATTTTCCTGTAACTCTTTTGACAAACCGAACTCTTCGTTTAACTGTTTACAAGTAACGTTTGATATCTCATTAAATGAGTGACCAATCAATTGGCCACCTTGATCGTTGGATTTAAATCTTCCGCATTTTTATTTGTTGGGGTAACTGAAATTTTTCATTTACAACATGCCGGTAGATAACGTTGAAGTATTCCGGCAGTGTATTGGAGAGGGTTACCAGTAAATTCGAACAACACCTCGCAATTTTGAAAGAGTGAGGAGGTTTATAATGTGACGTTCAGAAGCTTGCATTCCAGACGAAAGCGCTCACTTCGCACAATTTCTTTGGAGAATGTAACTCGAAAATAAGGTCATATCGGACATATGTTTATACGAACTTTCTTTCTTATTTTTGTATGTTGAATCGACCGTTGAATTTATACCCATATATTATTGAATATTCTGCACAAAAACTTTATAGACAAATATATAGGGTGAGCTACGTAAAACAGACCATCTAATTGTCTTCTCTAGCTATTATGTAGAAAAATTTTCTCATACCACCATAGCTGAATAGAGAACATAATTAGGTGGCCTGTTTTACGTGGCCCACCCTTATAATTACAATTATTATTGTACTTCAACAATGTTTTGATCAGTCACCTACTTATTTTTATTTTCTCATATTGTTGTTGAAAAATGTTTTTATATTGAATATGCCATCAATTTAGATATAATGGTAATAACACTGGGCCTTTGTGTACATCAAATGCAACATCAAGACAAAATCTTATCTTCTATCATATATGTAATATTATTACCAAAAAAAAAGGCAATTCTTGGGAATAGGGTGCTCAGCACTGATTTCAATGGCCTTGAAATATGTTGTCAAGGTCAACATTTTAAACAGCTTTTTCCTATACATGTTACTACCGGACTTATTTAGTTTATATGACATATGCAAAAATACTTTCAACGTTGGATATCATATTCTGTAGATTTAGGATAAGTTTACATTGAGTTTAGTACATGTTTATTGTTATGTTTGAGTTACGTTTGGCTTTATCTGTTTAATCTCTTAGCATTTAGCATCCTTATTGCAGAACAACGTGAAATTGACAAAAATAAATTGAAGCAGTTACCGATTAATTCGGTCGTCGGTAAGTTAGTGACAGTCAACGTTCATTATCAGTTGACCATTAACGGGTTCGTTTGACCATCGAAACGTGGCCATTAAGCAACTGTGATCATTAACGAACGCGTCAAACAAACAAACAAAGCAAAATACTTCGCATATTTACCTAGTGCTTTAAGTTTGGAGAAGTTTCAAACTCAAACAGGAAGATCTTGAGTTTGTAATCCACCTAATTGGTGGATTAGGTTAGGTTAGGTTAATATCCCGACCGCCACCAGGCAACCGGCTATACATGCCGGCGTAGTATGTTGACGTACTGTTGTTTATAGAAACAAAATGACGTCCTCGCCAACATATTTCAAGCTTAAAAAAAATTGATATGGTATAAGCAAAGTTAGGAAAAGGCACTAAACTACAAAATTACCATACATTTTACTGGTATATCGAAAACTAAAGGTGTTCAGCGGTAACATGTATAGAGAAGAGTTGTTCAAAATATTGTTTAAAACAGCATATTTCAGGGTTATTGAAATCGGTGCTGAGGACTCTATTCCCAATAATTATAAAAAGAAAATATATGGTGTGGGGAATTTAAATGGGAGCACCTAACTATCTCCGTTATTAATGTTCGTATGAAAAAACTGCAGAGGACGAAGTTATACTCATTGGAGGACCATATACAATCGCAAATGAAATTTTTTCTTAAAGTCATTTTTTTATGAGATTTCAATGTCGTTGAAGTTTTTTTTAAATGGGACTAGATATTTTCATCGTCGCGACAGGTTAGCTGAGGTCCAAATGTCGTTTGATTCATCTCGACTTCAGCTGTCACATTTCGCGGTGATGAAAATATATAGTCCCATTTGAAAAAACTTCAATGACCGTGCAATCTCATAAAAAATGACATAAAGAAAATGCTTCATCTACCATTGCATGTGCCCCTGTAAGCAGTATAACTTTGTCCCTTGGAGTTTTTCATACGACCATTAACCCCTTAACCTACAACAACGTGTTAAACTCGTGGCAGAGATTCTGGTGAAGAAGTGACAAAAATAGTTGCATTAGTAAGAAAAATTCATTGCAATCCTAACTTTCGTTTTAATTTGTAACACCGAGGATTACTAAATGTAATTAATCTGTAACAGATTAGCTTTTGTTTCCTGATACAGTACTAAAACAATAAATGGCTGACGCTTAGATGCGTAGTCAGAAAAGAAATCATACGTTAAGGGGTTAATAACAGAAATATTTAGATGTTCCCATTTAAATGCCCCACTCTGTATGTACATATTTATTTATTTATTTACAAATTATATTTAATTGTTGCTTTTTATTATAATTTTTACGTGTAAGATGTTTTAAACATTTTTTGCATGTAATGAGGTAATTTTAACACGTAAGACATTTATAAGATGTTCATAATGTACACGATTTTTATGTTTCTGTGATTACTATCCCAATAGCTGTTGTTCTTTATCATAACGTTTACAACAGTTAAATATAACTTACAAGCGGAATATAGATCGAAGATTCAGAGTTTAAATACATACGAAGGAATAGGCAGGATCAAAGAGAAACGAAGTCATCAAGATTTGAATCTGTAAGCAAAAAAAAGTAGCCTTTTCTCGCTACCAAGTATCTTACAGATTACGCTACGTGCTTGCTTCGCTTAGGGGTTGAAATTAAAAAAACATGTAGACCTTAGGAATTCTAACATGAAATATTTAATAAATTATTAACTGTCTACATTTAAAAACATATATTAGCATTTTCAATGTTTCATGCTTTTTCGCTATGTAAAACCTCATTGAAAAATAGCGTTGCACCTCGGGGGTTATTAAGGAGCTTCTCCCTTATTAAGAGGCAATGTAATTAAAACTCTCAGGATCTTCGGACTAATAGAAAGAAGTTGAACTCTATCATGTCTTAATCTACCCTGATTTTTAATCAGTATGTAGTATATCGCCAGTAATGTGTGTCAAACGTGTTGATTGCAAGTAAACTATCGAAAAGAGTGATTATAGTTCGGTCTGTTTTCACATTGCACAGCAATGTTGGGCAAAAGTAATTTCGAATAACGAATAAATTCCAAGTTTCCAAGTCTTTTTCCAATGAATTTTATTTGAATTTAATTGAAGTATCACTCTTTTCTCAAACATCTCGTCAGAAATCTTTTGGGAGGAAGGTAGATTAACTACAGTAGGTTAGGAGAAAAACCTGTTAACAGGAACTGAAGAAGATATTGGCATGAGAGTTTTGAGACTTTCACGGCCCGGATCGTTATGGGTGTTATTATTTGAGGCTTCCGGGTGTACGCCGTGTCCAAAAGAAACTATATCCCGACGTTTCACCAGCATTGCAGCTAGCTTCATCAGGGTCTGGAGACGCACTGATAATGGTGTGCGTCAGGGTGTTCACTCCTATAAGTACCCATGTTCATTTAAATCAATTAAAAATCCATTAACACGTTCCGTGCCGCGTTGGTCGCATACGCCCCACTCTGGACTTTCCGTTCAGGCCATTTGATATTTCGGCCTTTTCCTTTGCTCTATAGCATATTTTAAACCAATGATTTTTGCAATCTTATAAATATTGGAAGACATATAGGGTGAAAAGCAAAACTGTTAGTCTCGACAACAATTTAAAAATTACTTCATTCATATCTGTGAATAAAACTGATGTCGAGTCACACTCGACAAAGGAGTCCAAAGGGTTAAGCAAAAGCTTCTAAGCAGAAATTTTGAATATCAGTTCACAAATAACGCTTGGTCACGGGGCGCGGCTTCGTCAATCGGTGCCGCCGCTTAATATTTTCATTTCCGACTTCATTGCATCGCTTTCACCAACTGTACCGGTAGCCGATGACCTAACGTCATCGCGGTATAAACTATTCTAGAAGGGTGTGATCATGGAGAGGGGAAGCTGGGGTTGCCTTCTGGTAAGAGGACTGTGGAAAACAGCGCAGCACTTACCCCCAGTACCTCCATCGTGTAAGAAAGCATTTATAAATTTGTAACACAGGCATTATCAGTAACGTGTATATACTGCATACTGAAACAAAAATCGGAGTAGGTTCGAGCATGGGCAAAGGTTGAACGTCTGCTTGTAAAGAGTTTGGGAAATTGATTTCAACCGTTTCACCAGTAACACACACTACTAACTAATTGGGGATCTAACGGGGGTCTAACTGTCTGTTCACAGTGAGAGACAGGAAACAGAAAGATCACCGAGAGCAAATCCAGAGGATAAGTGAATGGTGATTGGAGTGCGTTGAACGTGCAACCATGTTTGAAGAACTGCGCGGCGTTCGTTTGACTGTAAGGGCTCTGCGCGACTAACCTTCCTGTTTCATCCTTTCTTAGCTGTCAACTCTTCAAGATCATAAAGTCACACATTTTGATTAAGCTGCCTCGTCATATAATTTGACCATGGCTCTTGATACTTTTCAAGCAGATCACCCGAGAGGAGGTTTGATTTTGCTTGAGAAGATGGGAAAATTTTAGGGAATCGTTCAAGAAAATTGAATTATTTCGGGGATAGATTCTGCCTTCGTTGGAACAATGTCGAAACTATTTCCACAGTTAAAGCTGTTATAGGCTTAACTCGTTAATTACTTCAGAGTATCAAATTGCACTGAAACAGTGTGTTACAGTAATTCGACAAACGATTCAAGTATCTTTAATGGTACAAGATTTAAAAGAGAAGAACTTTTTTAAACGGAAACGTTTAAAAATTTTTTTAACGAAGGGTTCCGGCTTTTTGCCTAAGATTCCTTGTGAAACGTGATTTTCTATGTTCCAGAATTTGCGATACTATCTAGATAGTAGCAGTTACCAAAACATTGTACTTTTTATCTTTCAGATTATCCAATACGTTAATTAGTATTATTAAATACTAATGATAAAGTTACTTCTAATAATATATCGTTAATTTGAATTTGAACAAATTTTAATTTACGTTCGTTTAAAAAAAAAAAGAAGCAAATTTACGCACACTCTAGAATATTTAACCATTCGCTATTAAAAATTGAGCCTTAAAATCACGAAATTAAACAACTTCCATTCGCTAAATGTATTTAAATAGAACGCTGAATTTGAGTTACAGTTAAACACGGAAAAACGGATAAAACGTAAACGAATTAAAGAAACGTATTGTAAGTTTTTTAAAAATTAATCGATAAATAACTAGATAAGAGCAAAAAGTATATAAGAACAAAAAGTCGAAGTGGCTTATTTAAAAAAATCTATCTCTGAAAAAAGAAGGTGAAAAAATTAATTTTAACAGTTAAAAGAATTAATAACATTAAACGATGCAGCTTTTACAGATAGTATTCGAAAATTGAAAAAAAAAAAAAAAAATGGTACATTTCATTAGTAGTAAACGAAATCGTTTATTATTGAGAAAGTTTTTATTAATGAAAACTTGTAAGGGGATATAGCGCTAGTAACCCTTTTAGGAAGGCATTAAATGAATTGATTAGGATGATAAAGTAATTTATGTTTCTTTCTAGTAAAACATTAAAGGAACGTTAAATACAGAGCAAGAGAGGGTGGTATCAGTCGATCTAACATTAATAAGGGAAAAACGGAAAAGTTGCCTGCTACAAATAGCAGGGAAAATGTTTCATACATTCAGAAACGTACGATTTGTTTCTTTTATATATTATATTTAAGTTACGCTTCACAGTGAAAACATTGAAGAAATAGTGATCGATCTTCGATCTCGTATTATTTCATATTTTTGTTGGTTTAAATTGGACGGAATATTGACACGTTTCGATAAGCATTGTAAAGTGAAGGAACATTTCGATTTCCGTAAATCGAAGTTTCTGCTTTCGTGCAATTTTTTAAAATTTGTGCTATTCTCAGAGTTAATTTAATTTTTCCAACTCGACCGTTAAAATACAGTGGAATTGATATTTTGTAGAATTTGGCCAAATTATACGTTTCCGTCGCTTATCGGCAAAACGTATCAACGATAATTATAAACGAGACATTGATTGCTATTTCTTCGTCAAATTTTCAACTATTTTCCATCGCTGCAAAATGAATAACGAGAAAAAGGAAAAGAAAAGGGCAACTACCGGAATACAAGGGTAGTCATTTTCATATAAGAAAATGCCTAAGGTTTAAATAAAAATGAATAAATGAATAAATTCATATGTGTGTATGTACATGTATATAGACACAGATATATACAGATACATACGTACGCATATAATTATATTGAATAATTATTAATGAGAATAGATGAGAACTTATATATTATTTGTTGGGAGAGCATATATTATACGATATTTAATATATTTAGGATATTTATTTGTTGATTTGGTGATAAAACACACACAAACAAACGACACACACACACACATATACACATACATGCACATATATAGTTAAATAATTTTTACAAGGCCTATGAAGGGTTTAAACAAATAAAACATGGTATTTCTAGAGGGATAAACATCGATTGATCACTTTCGCGACTCTAATTCATTTTCTTTACTTTTTACTTTTTGTTTGTCGTTTTTAGATTCTCAGTTAGAAATGCGAATTGAATATTTCACGTACCAATACCTACAGTATCTTTTTTCCTTACCGAGGTCGATTCGTTTTCGGAATTTTTATGCATTTTCGAAGGTAAACGAAAATTTCCCAAATATCAGATATTTTCTATTTATTAAGTGTTATTAATTTTCTCCATTGTTTGCTATTTACTTGTAAGCGTATTATTAAGTATACGGGAAAGAAGTGCAATTAATTATCGTTCGATGATTGGAACTGTTAAACAGCAAAGCCTATGGCAAAATGTCGATTAACTATTGTGAGGCCTAATAAATACGCATTATAAAAGAACCTGTTGCTCAATAAGTTTCTTTTAACTTGTGCAATCTTTAACGTCGATAGTCGTTTCGTTGAATTTCGACAATCCTTGGATGTAAAAAGAATTTATTTAAAAAAAAAAAAAGAAAGAAAGAAAAGAATGGATCGATCTCTGTAAATAATTTTTGAAATAGAACTATCTCTTAACCCTTTCACTGCTGTTGGCGCCTATATTGGCGCGTTGAATATTTGCTCGCGCTGTGTCCTTGGCGCCTATAGGCTGTTTAAATATTTTCTCGCGCTGTGTCCTTGGCGCCTATAGGCTGTTTAAATATTTTCTGGCACCGTGCCCTTGACCCCTATAGGCGTTTCGAATATTTTCTCGCACCGTGTCGTTGTCGCCAATTCAATCCTCAATTTTCAACCTTTGCGTACTTTCGCTTTAATTTTCGAAACGGTAAACTCACAAATTTTATTGTAAAATTAAAAAAAAAATTGAATAACGTACAAACGGAAGATTGTCTCACTCCCTTCACGTACTAAAATCTGTCGCAGTGAAAGGTTTAAACCAGTGCAATATTTTTACGTTAACCACGAGTTTGTTGAATTTCTTCTCGGTAAATTACATTGAAAAGAAAGAATACTGTGTATTGAGTGCAGGTTTCCCTAGATTCGCAAGTTTATTAATTTTTCTTTCGTCACCGTAAACGGTAAGTAAATTGTTTTAAAATAACATACGTGTAACTGTTTTTGTTAATTGTTTATTATTGTCGGTTATATGCAGACGAAGTTGCATAATTCATTTGAATGTTAAAACTGGTTTATAAACGTAAAAACTCAGATAGACTATATTAATCGTTACAAATCGATTATTTTTATCGAGTCTCTGTTATTTTATAGAAGTATTAAAGTATTGGATTTGGGGTTTTATTGTGGAAATCACGCAGATTAACTAAATATCGATCGATCGTGTTCTAAGACGAGAGAAATATCGATGGTGAAAGATTTGAATAGAAATTTTACAGCGTAAGAAAACGAACCTAGCAATAAATTTTCTAAATTAGTAGGTAGTAATTGAAATTTCCATGGAAGGTTTATCAATTTCGGACGTTTTCAAATACTTTCGCATATTATGACTGAAAATGATCTTAAGGGACTAGTTTGCCTTTAACTTTCCAGAGTTGGCTCTCGTATCGGCTGTAAATTGATCGTCAATTTAAAGCAGTTTCGAGCCGTAAGGTTTCTCGAAATTTCATAAATGCTTAGAAATGTTTTCCCCCACGCGGGGGTACAATTATTTACTTTGTAAATTTATACATATAATTCATCCATGGTTCGATCGTTAAATTTGCCCAGATTGTTTAAAGAAGAAAAACAATAATAATTCTATTCAGTTATTGAACGGGGTTCAGTCAACCGTTTCCCAAGCAACGCATTATGTATTTGTAAAAAAAAAGAGGAAAAACATGAAAAAACAGTCACCTTCTATCATTAGGACTCTAATTGTTACATTTTTGATCAGTTATTTTTTTATAAAGTGAAATAATTTGTAAATAATGTAATAATATTATTTTTATTGTTATTATTGTTAACATTATTATTGTTATTAATTAGTTCCCCGAATAGATTGAATTAACCAAGCGATTAATAACAATAATATTGTTAGTGGAATAATAGTAATAAATAATGAAGGACAGAAACTTTTGTGATGAATGGTTACATTAATAATGGATGTTCAACAAATAATTGACCAACGCGTCTCGGTGTGCGTCAATTATTGTTAACTGTTGATTATTATGTAACCAACAAATTAGTCATTGATCAACGAGCTAATTTACTTAGGGCAGAGAATTCTCGCGGAAGTTTTACTCTAGATGAAAATAGAAGTCGGGGAGACGAATGTTAGTTGTTTGTCCACGTTTTCCTTGTGATTTTCATGGGGAATCATGATTGGTCGACGATGTGACTATGGCGATTACCAAAAAAAAATATGTATCTATTCTCTGCTCTGTTTCTGCCGTGAGAACACATGTACTACGCGTGCACATATATATATAATTCGGCGGAGAATTAAGAAAAATACAGTAAAACAAAAAAAAAAAAAAAATAGAGAAGAGGAGGAATTTTCGATTCTGTGAAGAACGCGCTATTTTTCAGCGGTAGGATCAAATCACAAGAGAGAACGCTTTTAATAATTGATCAATTTGTGGAAATCGTTGAAATTGTAAATTGAAACTCGATCGAACGTAATTGAAAGTAAAAAAAAAATGAGAAGTTCGAATAGTTTAGAGACACTTATTAATGAGTATTAAATTGAATCATTGAGAAAGAATGTTGCAAAGAGGGTAAGGTAACACAAAACTTTGCGACCACAGGAAAAAGCGCACGATTTTTACATTGAAGGAAGAAAGAAAGAAATGCATAAAAGAAAACGGAAATGGGGCGTGTGTGCGTGTGTGAGAGAGAAACAACAGAAAATTTATGAAGATATACGAATAATCTAGATACCAGATAACGAGATGACATACTCCATGCCTTACATAGAATTATCTAAGCCTAAGTAGATGTACCTAAATTAGTCGTATTAATTGTGATCGATTAAGAAAACACCATGGTCAACAAAAATGGAAAATAGGAATCGTGATTTATACCTAGGACGAATTTCGCGGGAAATCTTCGAGATTGTGTGGATATTCTTCTTTAAGTGACTTAAACGAAAGGAAATATCGGCTTCCATTTTGTAACGTATTGCATAATATTAAAAGCTTTCCTTTTTCTTTTCTTTTTTCTGCAATCAGTATGCAAAATTCTATAAATTTCACTTTACATAATTATTTGAAATTTTTTTTGTAATTTACATGTTTTTACCGATAATTATATGCATGTTTAAGAAACTAGGGGAAATGAGTTTCATGAGAAAGTTCCGGAGGGAAAAGGAGGCAAACGATTGTGATTTAAAAAAAAGAAGAAGAAACTTGTGTGTGGTCGTTTAAAGAAATATTTTCATCGACGATTTACTAGAAACAAATGCACGATAGTTAGAAATATTTATATATCTTTAGATTCCAATTGTTATATACAAAAATCGTCAATGAGAAGTTCCGATAAACGAACGAATTAATATAATTAATGCATTCGGCGAACATGTTGTTGACCAAGTTTTTTTCTTAATTAACTTACACCCCAATTAAAGTGGAAAGTGGCGCTGATTAACTAGAGAAGTCATTTTAGAAGTTTGCAAAATTTCAATTTCATAAATTTCAGAACTTTATGTGTACAATGTGCTTGCTAACGAAAAGATAGAACCAAAAAGGAAACGAATCATTTCTCGCCGGATATTTCGATTGGATTCTTTTGTTGTTTTTCTTTTTATTTTTCGTCGTATAATTCATTCGTGAAAAATCGTTCTCTATGTTGGTTGAACTGAAACATTTCGAAGCTTTATAACAAACAATATCGTGGCAATAAAAGATTAATAAATTTGTCGAACAGTTTGTGCAAAAATTAAACTGAAGATTAAATTGCAAAAGGAATTCGCCTGAAGCGAAATCGGTGAACGAAAAAAAAAGAAGAAAAGATTGCCTTGTGTTGGTTAAGAAATCGATCACGGATAAATGAAAACGATCCAAGTGATATATATTAATAATTGTATTCTGATCATTAATGATGATTTATTTCCCCAAAGAAATATTTCTACATAGTTACCGTGTGATAAAACAGATAGAAATAATAGATATTTATTTACTATAACATTGTTTATTTATACGAAAGAAATATTTTAAAATCTTATTCTTTATTCGTTAATTTATTTCTCTAATTAACAACTCTGCGACGAAAGTTGTCACTTACGATCGCGACAATATACATACATGTTATAAATGCGTGGATCGGGATAATAAGTTGCGAGCGCGGGAATATGTTGAAAGAAGAAAAAAAAACTATTTTATGTTTATCGCAATAGCCACATAAATAACCAAATAACCAACTACAAACGAGCAATTAGCGAATTTTTTGTTACTATCGATTTTAACGAGAATATTAGGTAAAGAAAAATTGCCTAAAGGTGTAAAACCAAGTAGATGGCTGTTTACTTATTTCTACGAGTAATTAAGTAAATAGGAAAGATTGTTTCCTACCCGAAATCTTTTAACGTTTCTTTCTTGAACGTGAAATGCGATTCGATCGCTATGAAAAGAAATCAATTGAGAAGCTACTGTTTATTTCTATAAATGAAGAAAAAAACAAAAGAAAAGTAATTCATTCGAAGATACATAGACATTCTGGAAATGGGGTGTTCATTTGCATGTACGTTCGTGTATATTGATTATACATATACACCGGTGCTTCTCAACCGTACAGTGAAATTAATTTTACAGTTAAACCGAGATAAATTCAATTTCTTTTTACTAACTCACTTAGTGACTTTTAGAAAAAACAAACTCTCTTATTATCGGGATTTGTTGGTTGAGAAACACTAAATTCGACTCCTTGATACACTGTGTTGCCTCTGTTAGAAACAAAGCAAAAGCGAAATGAAACATTTTCCAAGGAAATTGTAATTTGAAACAAGAAAAAAAGCCAATTACGGTTATAATATTTTGTACAACAATGAAAACCGATTGAAATGAAATGTTACTATGAGAAACCGGCTTTTTGGAAAAAACTGTTGAAGGGAGTCGAGAGACATTTGTCTTACGTGGAAAAATTTGAGGGGGAAAAAAAATATGACGAACGCTGTTACGAAGTTTTACTTGCCAACGAGATCAATTCAACTTTCGAATCAGGATCTGTTTCGATTGTTGCGGGTTGAAGTGTTGCAAATTTAAGGTATATAAACAGTTTACCTAAGAATGTTTAGCGCGTATAATTTTACGATACAGTTTATACAACGAAACGAACAAGATGTTGTGATAATTGGACGTTGGATGTTAAGCAACTTCAAATTTATTCGCATAAGTGGTGTAAAACTTCGAGGAGAAGGGAATATTATTTGTACAATTAACCCACGTGAGAAAGCAAACAAACGTGAAGTGATGGCAATGCCGATGGTCTTCTCTCTAAAAGCTGAAAATGTAAAAAAACACCGAGAGAAGTGCCCGCGGTTGTGATAAGCTATTAGTTAAGTTACAATTAGTCGATTTACTAATTAATTAGATGATCGTCCTAACCGGTTAGTACGGCTTCATTGTCCTGATTTGTTGTTTGTCATTTCTTTTATTCTTTTCTGTGTTATTTTCAATAAATTCACGGATTATTTTGTTTAAATGTTTGCCTGTTTATTTATTTATTCCTCTTTATCATTCCCTTTTAATATCCTTCAGCGCAAGCAGAAATTCTAGCTACTTGTTTATTTCAAAATGGAGAAAGTTGTACGAATGTGGATCTGGTTCATCTTCTGTTTTCAATTATGTCATTTAATCGATGATAATTTTACGATTGAATGATTCGTAAGTAATAGAGAGGAGAGCTAGTTAATGGTCTAATACTTGGAAGAGGTTTTAGAAATTTAAGGGAGTTCACCAACCTGAGGCGCTTAAAAATAGGTAAAGCTTAGCAATTTTTTTCACAGATAACTACTAAATGAAAAGTTTCAATGTTTTTCGGAAGATATTAATGTAACTTTCAGCTTCTCTCCTCAATTTTTTTGAAGTAAGAATCTTACCAAATGGAGGAGTTATTCGCTAATTGGTAAATCTCTTCTGCTGGAACATCGTTTGCTGGCCTCCATCGCCGAAAAGGATTGGAACGTCTGAAATAAACAATTCTTTTTTATTTATAAATAAAAATGTGTTATCTACAATGTAGGGTATAATTTTTTTAAAAAATTACAAAATTTTTTATTTCAGACGTTCCAATCCTTGCTGGCGATAACAGCCAGCAATCGATGTTTTAGTGGAAGATGTTTGCTTCACCGTTTTGTGACATTTTTACTCTTTAAAAATTGGAGAAAGAACTGAAAAAAAGAACATTTATATCCTCTGAAAAAATTGAAGCTTTTCTTTTAAACGTATCGGGTTGGTGTTACCCTCTTAAATTATGTAATTTTAATCGATAACAATTTTATAATTGAACGATTCGTAATTAACGAAGATAAGATGCCGGAAAGGGTTTGAAAATTTAACGAATCTAGTATTTTTGGACACTGATAACAGTAGAGACATTTTTATCGTGATGAAAAGTTCGTAAGTTTTTCGGGTAAATGAAACTTGAGAAAGTTTCAATTAAACATACAGCATAGAGAAGAAACTTTCTCGATAACTGCTAGAGGATATTCTATAAAAGAGAATTTTACGAGTGCCCTGTGCCATGTATTACGGGCCACGATAACCGAGGTCGTAAATTAAATCCTCGAGCTGCAGGACCGATTGACGGCGTCGCATTTAGGGCCGTACACTATAATCCGTTTTAGGTTTTTGCAGAATAAAAGAACGGCGTCTTGTGACTAACGTGCAAATGTTAATTACATTTGGTGAAAGAGCTATAGTGACGACGTAAAATCCGACAGGCGTGAAAGAACTTGAAATCCAATCGCCAAAACATTAATTGGACGGGATAAGGAGGTCGAGCCTTGTTCAGGGACGTACGAAGTCAACTCGAGTACCGGTTCTTCCATTACGGTATGTTTAGAAAAGTGATGCAAACAGAAAAAGAGATAGACGCGTCGGTTGTCCGAGTGTTCACATCTTTCACGAGATTTGGAAGGCTTCTATAAGACACGTACGGTCCTACGTGCGACTAGATCAATCGATGTCGTGCATCGTTGGACACAAAATCTTGTTGTCCTCCTTTTGTGTTGAAATCTTCCACACAAAATTACATTATTGTAGTATCGGGGCTTCCATACTCAAATAGGGAATCGACGAGGAAAAATACAAAGGGAGTTGTTGGCGGAGTGCGCAAAGGCTTGGCTTGCCAGCCTTGAGGTCGCAGGTTCGATTCCCGTTGGAACCTTCAAAATTTTTCTCGAATTTTCCTGCATTATTAAGCAATTTTATCAAATATTACTATGAAACATGTTAAAGTATGATTTCTTCCGGCGATAATTCATTACATTGTACGGAAAAATGTAACTGCTATCCGGTGAAGTGGTGTTCGCATCGTAGCTGGTGTCCAATTCAGTGCTACCGTATTCGCGGCAAAACTGTCCGTTCAACGTAGGCATATAGTGGCCAAAGATGAGGCCGTATCGAAAGAGTTAACGTCGTGATTTGCGAGTTCTTTCACCAATTATATTATTCGGAATATTTGGACTCTTTTCTTATCTCTGAATGGGCATTAATGTTTCATAAAACTCACGTGAACGGCAAAGCTAAGTTTGCTAGCGAGTTTCAAACATTTCTTCGTACGTCCCTGGCCGATGTTTTCCCTGACTGCTCATATTTCTATCAATTCGATCGGCCCGATATCCGAAACATGTTTACTTTGACTCCTGACCAATTTTACGGCCTCGCTATATCGTGGCACGTACTATACCTACTGTACGTCAATATACATAATATGTAAAAGCAACATACGGCGTGAATGCAACTTATCCTGTCATAACAAATGTTATTATTGTTCGTTACTAAGGTAAACATAGTAGTAGTAGTAAGTTTAAAATCGTGGAATCTCATTCTTATAAAATATTCATCGTAGGCGAAAGATGTTCACAACATAAGACGCGCATACTTAGATTCTGATAACAAATGCTGTTATCGTTCAGGCTACAGGTGAACATAGTTTTAGTAGGTTCGAATTCGTGAAACTTTCTTACGAAACTTGGTCGTAAATGAAAGAGGTTCGCAAACACAAGATGAACGTATTTATGTATAATACATTCGCATAACTATCGATCATTCTTAAAGTAAACAGAACGCAGTTTCATGTATATGTATAGAATTATTTTTTTAATTAAGTATCACCTTCGCTGATCTCAATGTTTAAATTATATTGTAATTTTTATTATGAATGTTAATAGAAATTGAGGGGGTACTGATTTTGTTGCTATAAATCTGTTCAAATTGTATAATTAATTGTACTTGGATAAATAGATTTTGTCCACTTTTTGCTGATAACATATTTATGTAAACGTTCTTATACAGGGTGTCCTTATTTTTTCCGATCAAACTTTGTCAGTTTGACAAAGAGAAAAATCTCGTTAAAGGTATTGAATGTAACTTTTCCAGAGGCATTCTTGCCTTATATCATAATAACCGCAGGTTCGTTACCATTTCCTTCGTATTTCGTATTTTTGTTGTAACTTTTTAACGAAGCTTCAAACGACCTATGTTTATATAACATTTCTTTCTTACTTAGACCCATAGAACGTACCGACAGAGTTTGATCGGTAAAAATTGGGCCACCCGGTATATAGAATTACGTAGCAAATCATTTACTGCGTTTTTCACGTACAGTTATTTAAATGGGAATTTAATCTGGCTCTATGTTTCAAATATCTGCATAATTTCAACACATTGCCGCGACACTCGAAGAATTTACAATACAATAAAATTTGAACGATTTCCTTGTTATGTTAACACGGCGAAGTCTGTTCGCTGATACCATCAGATGTAATGACTTTTTATAGCAACAGTTCGTAGTATTATTCAATCCCTGTCTTGTCTTTAACATTTAGCATTATTACATCGATATTTGTAATGTTTTTTCTTTTACCTATTAAAGCATCTGTAAAATCTTGTCACTTATTTGGGAATTGGTTAAAAAACAGCTGAGAATGTTATTTGTGAAGAGTTACCGTAGCTTGATTAACATTATTCTTTTATAGTCGTTCTAACGTTCTCATCCAATGAAATTTTATACTATTGTGATTCAGCGCCATTTCTCACAGGACAGTAATCCGAGTCAATGCACTAAACAACAGCAATAAAAATGGTTTTTAAGCGGTCACTATCTAATATTGTTAATAATAGTTATAAATATTATAATTAATCGAGCTGTGAACATTAAAGAAATGAAATTAACGAAGCGAGTAACGGTTAAATTGATTTTAATTCAGAAATTTGTCGCCTTGTTCGTTGATTTCAGTCTGTAAAAGAGAACCACTGGATTAGGATTCATAAGTATTGTTCGTTTATTTAACTCGACAGATTTATTATAGATTCTCTATATTCGAGGTCGTCGAACACATTTGTGTAGTAGAAGAATCAGTTTTAATATCTTTTTCCAGTTATATGGCGGCTCATGTGAGAATACAAATGAACTGTTTTATAACCGCGACGGAAATTTCTTTTTCTCGTTTGTTTCTACGAAAATTGTAGTTCTTCTATTGTCTTTTGGTGAGAAAGTACCGATAAGTTCCGCATCCCGGGCTAAATCTCCAGTATGTCGTTTTGGTTGTATGGTTTCCGTTTAAAAGCAGAAGAGAAGTACGAATAAGAACGAAGTACAAGATTTTTCAAGTCGTTTAAGTAATCCTCACTTATTTTTTTTTTTTTTTTTTGTTTTTACTACGTTGAAAGAGTTGAGAGTCGTGTTAAAGTCAAAGAAGAACAACAATTTGTGAAGCTCGACAAATAATCGTCAATACGATAATACCAGGTACTTGTGATAAAAAGAAAAAAGAAGCGTAACACAGAAAATGGCGGAAATTACCAATAAATTAGTTAATTAATAAAGTCATAGAAGTAGGTAATTTTTTAGATGATCATGAAAAATAAACTACAGGGAAAATTTATATATACGCGTGCGTACAAGGAAAAAAAAAATATATTATAGCTGTACGCATGCATGTATAAGAGAAATGAAACAAGACGAGATTTTATTCACGAAGCAGGCAAGTGATTAATAATAATTGACTAAGGGCTGTATTAATCGACACACAGTTAGAGAACGATAGAGAGGTATATAGTATGATTAATTAAACATTAGAATAATTATACCGACTAATTAATTCAATGCATACATATGCGTGTATACATTAACAGCAGCAACGTAAACGATGTACTTGTATACATAAATAATAATATTATTATTATATATTATACATACAAATATATTATATTGTATACACATTAGTGAATGTTCAATGTTGAAATAAAATGCATATACGTTGTTTACACCATATAAGTTTCTTTTCTGCTGCATTATTCGCATACCCAGATAGCACACGAAGTCTCTTTATTGTTAGAGATGTAACGTTTTACGTCTGTTTACGGTCTGAACGTCTTACGAATTGATCTGGAGGTCTTGAAGACATAAATACGAATCGGTACGTTCCAACATCGTATAAGAATTGAGGAGTTTTCAGAAAAAGGTAAAAGAAAATAGGACAAAATAGTGAACTGAGTACAGTAAATTCTCCACAAGTGTCAGTCCGCAAGGAATCTAAACCTGACACTTGTAGAGTCAGGGACTACGTTTTCGAGCCTCGCGCCCGCCTTTGTAGTTTGCCGAACGTAGGACAAGGACAGCGAATAAAAGATAAGGATGAAACGTGAGTCGAGGCAACCAAGCGATTTAAATACCAACTTTTTTGATTGGTTGGACTGATTACGCCAGACAGTGAACGTGTTAATAAGTAAATGTTGTTCAAATTATATCGTGTTTGATATCATTTTCATCAGAAAAATCTCACCAACATGTTAAAAAAAATTTCAGATGAAAGAAAGTAAAATTAAAGAAATTATATTTTTCTATTATGAATTGTCGAGTCGTGAAATCTATTGCAATAATGCGTAATGCAATTCAAAAATTGAAAGAATCAAAAGAAAAAATGCGAATTCATATCTTTTTCGATTCTAGAATACAAGAAAATTTGAATAAAATACGCGACGAGAATTGGGACAAATAAACGTTGAATCAATATTTAATTCGTATAAAAACAATTATTTAACGTAATAATTTTACCTTCACTATGGCTATTTTTAATCTACGACCACAGGTCAACCTGATTTCTAATCCTTACGAACTTTAAATTCAGTCTAAACTGAGAAAATATATAATACAATTTATTTCATGGTATTGCAACAAACAAACGTTGAATAGATTCTTAATTCGTATAGAAACATTTATTTAAAATAATAATTTCACCTTCACTATGGGTATTTTAAATTTACGACCAAGGGTCAACCTGATTTTTAATCCTCCGAACTTGATTTCACAACGAGAAAGTAATAAGATCGTTGAAACGTACTTATTTGTCAAAGAAACTTGCAAAAATGTATAAATAATAATATGTAATGTTTTAACAAATTTTTGGAAGTATAAATTAATAATAAAATTGTGAAAATTAATAAATTATGTGTTGTTATAACATTAATAGAATTATGACTAAACCGAAGTTCGAAGTCGGGTATTTAAAGTCTGATATTACGTGCCTAGCGAGTGCCGGTTTATTGTTAAAATTTGTTTAATAATTAGTAATAGAAATTCTACTTGATTCTAATGTATACAAGTGTTACAAGAAGGCTGAGTGTGTACAGGGTGGACATAGGCTACCTAGTAGCCCCCGACCATTCTATTCACATCTCAGAACCTTCAGGTTAAAATATGCCGCGAAGTGTCTAGGGCCCAGTATAAAGGGTGAATAATTTCACGGGACATCGGCGGGTCCTTATATACCTGCGGTACCCTCTCCCCAAAGTCATTAGCAAAGTCGTTAGTAAGATTGGGCGCGAAACCTCGTTTTCGCGGGAAACGGACTACTTTTCGCGGGAGATCGATCACTTTTCGCGGGAAACGGACTACTTTTCGCGGGAGATCGATCACTTTTCGCGGGAAAGAATCGAAAAAGATACGAATTCGCGTTTTTTCTTTTGATTCTTTCAATTTTTCAATTGCATTACGCATTATTGCAATAATTTCTATCGTTACATTTGTATGTATTCAACGTTTGTTTGTTATAATATCGTGAAATGAATTGTATTACACATTTTCTCTATTCACACTGAATTTAAAGATTATAACGACTAAAAATCAAGTTGACGTGTGGTTATTTATCAAGAATAATCATAATAAAGCTGAAATTATTGTGTTAAATAATTTTTTTAATACGAATTAGGAATTTATTCAACGTTTGCTTGTTACAATACCATGAAAGTAAATTAGATTATACGTTTTCTATATTTACAGTAAATTTATCGTTCTATTTACATGTCATAACAATTATAACTACACGTTATGCTGCGTCCGTTTGTTTTTTCTGTGCAGTTCAACCTAATTTACTTAAATTTACGTTGCGAGACAGTATAATATTTACAATTCTGCCTGAATTTTTGAAATTCAGAAAAACACAGGTAAACTTCCATTGCATTTAAACGATATTCTCCACCAAACTGGACAAAGTACATATTGGGAAGCAGAGGAAGCAAGGAAATGCGATTTACACGGAGATATGTGGGATACGTAGAACCATATGTTAAGAGACTGCAGAGAGCTGGAGAGAGGGAAAGTAAAGGTTGAGGGAAAATGGTTAAGGGAAGTGTAATAGAAAAAAAAGAAGAGATAAAAAGCGGAAATGGAAAGGTAGAAAGTGTGTGAGAATGAGACAGAAATATTTTGGGTTTTATATTTCGTATCTTTATATTTATATTTTGAACGCAGGGTAACATATTTATAGGGTAGTATAAACCAAGTTATTTTCATGGCTGAGGCTGAAAATAAATGAATTCCGTTCTACTACCAATTCTTTATAGATTTGAAATTGATACTTTTTGGATCAATAACAATTTATCTAATTTCCATCGATTTGAATGATAAAAAATTCGTTCAAAATTCTTGAATTTGTTAACTTTCTTTCGGAAATTTTTATATAACCTGCAGCATAGGTTTATCAGAACTTTGACAAATAGAATTTGGAGAAGAAAGAAATAGTATAAGTAAAGAACAACGGTAACAGGTGAAAATAAACCATCAAATGAAACCTCCGTGCACTGAAATGCAAAGGTTTAAAAGTTCCGAGACCGAGGAAAAGTTAAAAATGAGACCGAAAAAGAAAATTTGTCCGTTCGTATAATTCAAGGAAAGTGTACAAATTGAAGTTCGAAAGCTGAAGGGAAACTGTATGGAAGTCATTTTGCAGTTTCATCAATGTTCTACCTTTACGTCAAATAAATCGAACACCATGTCGTCGTTGGGACATTTTAATTCCCAGAAAAGCTCGACTTTCCTAGGAAGACGAACGACGAGGACGGCCAATCAATTTCACGAAGATAGTAAATTAACTCATTGAAATTTAGCTTTCCTCAACTGGCTGGATCTTCTTTGCTGTTTCACATCTACACTTTTGTCCATAATTGTAATTTCAATTTCATTGCGCACAGTCATCGCTTCGACGGGATTGCGAAGTCATTTCGTTTAAAACTTCACTTACTTCAAGTTCCTTTTCTCGTTCCATCGGTCGCTGTAATTGTTGAAAAATTATTACAGAAAAAATGCCGAACAAATGTCGATGTTGTAAAGATGACCAAATTTCAGCTGAGAACGCGTTAATGGAGAACGGATTCGGTGAGTATCTGCTTAAAACAAATCTCTTAATCGATCCAAAGATATTTAACAAATAAAAACAACAGCATTTTAAAGATTTCCAAATTTTTGTTAAATCTGACAATTCAGTCAGCCGAAACGACGATAAAATAATTCCAAACTGTTTCCGAATCATTTGAACGTTAGTATTGTTATTCAGTTAGACAGAGGAACAGAATAAAAATAGAGAATGTATGCTTCGTCTTCTGTATATAAAAGTCGATGCATTTTTATTGAGAAATAACCAAGCTGATAGACACAATCCAAGTTATAACCATAGTTATAAGTTGTTACAATTCGTGATACCGCGTATAAGATACAGTATTGTTGAAACAACGCGGACAGAATAAAACTGAGGGAAATAAATTGCTTTCGATCGAAGGAGACACGACGAAGTGAATGGGATGTGAGAGGGTACAACGGAAAGATTTTTCTATAATGCAAAATCTGATTGTAGGTAAAGACGTGAATAAAAAGAAGTAATCCGCAGGAAGTGACAAAAGAGTGTGTACGATCTGCTTTCCGCGATAAAGTTTCAAGTGGAAGGTTTTAAGAAGCGTATAAAACTGGGCTTCAAATGGCATATTATCTTCGGATGAGTTTAAATCCCAAAGGAAACTTTTATTTTTCGTTCGAGTATTTTATTAATAGAATTCCAATGTATGTTTCTCGTTTCTATTGCAATATCTTGTCGAGTTTATTCGATGCTAAAAAAAAAAAGTTTGTTTAAAATTCTTTTAGAAAAATATCGCACGCAAAGCGGGAGGGTAATTTTGACTTTGAAAAATCTGTATTTCAAGTGCTCTATGATAAATAATTTTGCATGAAACTTTGCGGTAAATATCGGCGCTTCCTCGGGACGCTTTTTACGTATTAAACCAGGAACGAAGTTTTGAAAGTTTTATGAACTTATGGCCCTAGATACTCCTGCTTTTCATTGAAATTTGTTTTTAAAAGAGTTTAAAAAGACATTTTTCCGTTCATCACCTGGAATACACAGTTTACTGTCTTTTGACCCAAAAACCGTACACAGCCAGCTACTTTATATCCTTCTCTAAGGTACAGTTCATAATGCAGATATTGGGAACATTTGCAGGTAATAGATTACGTGTACCAATTAATTCGGTCCCTTTTTTCATAAAGTCTCCGATAGCTTCATCGACTAAAATCGGCGATAAACGAGAAAAGCTCGTCCAAAATAATGGAGATTATTCTGAACATTAAAATCGTGTTTGATTTTTAGTAAATAAATATTGAAGTTTGTGAAAGAAGGCAGAAAATTAGCTTGTACACCTAATAAATATATCTTTTAAAAGCATCTATTTCATTTACGTGTTCCTTCTTGTAAGCGTAATTCTATCTTTTAAAAGACCGTATAATTCGAATTTGTACAAAAACGAAAATGGAAACTCTGTTAACTTAACCCTTTGCGGTCCAAATAGTCCAGTTAGTCCGCACTCTTTTGGCCATTCTCGGGCAGTACCATATAGTTTTCCTTTATTTACTAGTTATAAAATGCGAAGTTTCAGTATAATATTAATGCATAAAAAAATGGTTTATTATTATTTGTAATTTATCATTATATGATATCTGAAGGCAAAAATTCTTATGTCGAGTCTGACTCGACGTAGGACCGCAAAGGGTTAACATTTTGTTAACAGTAAAAATATAGGTGTGCATATTTGCAGTCAGCAATGCTTCAAATAACAAAGTACACGGCTTCATAATTTTAGAAAACGTCCGGAGAATTACGTCTACAGATATTGCAGGAAAACGAAAATGTGCAGAACGTTCTATCTTTAGAAATAGATTAAAATTTTTCATTTTCTCTCTTTGTAACAACACTTTCATCCTGATGAATACTTTTAATTTGTAAAGCTCTCTTCTACTCAGTAAAATACTAGTAAGCCGTAAGTACATATAACCGCGTAATACAAAGAAGAATCTGTCGTTAATCATCGTGATAGTAAAGGCATTAATATGCAAAGTTTGTTTTATTAATGGAGATAAATAATCGCAGCTAGCGGTGTAGATGAACAGATTAAATGAAAATGCAGTTTGTGGGGAAACGGAGGTTTAAGAGTACAACTTAAGCAAGACGAATATGCTCTGTGTGAAAATTACCTGTGCACGCGAGCTCGACAAACTACATCATATTGCTATTCTTGGCAGCATTGCTGGACATCTTGAACTCTGATGGTGTTCAGAGCCTGTGTTGTGGTTTTTTGACGTTGGCCAGTGTGCCGAAATAGTGTCCTTTAAAATGTTTCTTCAGCTTGAGGAACAAAAAGAAAGTCACATGGAGCTAAGTCTGGGCTGTAGGGTGGATGTGGAAGGACTGAGATTTGTTTTTTAGCCAAAAACTCTCAGACAGCCGGTGAAGTGTGAAATATGATTCGGTGCGTTATTATGACGAAGGATCCGACGAGGTACTTTCACAGGATAGCACAATAACGAACGTTTCGAAACCGAGAGGGAACAAACGCGACGAAAAAGTGTTTTGCCATATACCTAACACCCCAACGTAAGTAACTTCACCTCGCCACCACACCAGAGAGAGCCCAGAGGAGCGTAAACTTTTCATTCGCATTACTTTCCGGATACATCACGTACAACCTGAGAACTCCCATTTGTCAGTTCGGCCTCGTAATGTAAATAGTGTATTTATTGCAATTGAATTCCTTGACTCTCTGAAAACCTTGGAGCAGCGATCGATGAATATAGCGAACAATTTGGTCAGGATATTTCTGACATGAAAAAATGATATCAGCGTAAACAAAGCCTCAGCATACCTGGCCTGACTATTGCTGGACTCTCAAGCGATATAGCAAATGAAAAGTACCGGGGAAAATCGATTGCTATTTCTCGCTAGATAATTATTTACCCTTTATTGTATAAGTAAAGAGAACCAGAAACACGTTTGAATTCGACAGAGAATATATTAGAGGAGTCACCTATAACATTTTAGATGAAAATATAATTTATTCCTAATTCCTTCACCTTGATCGAAAATGAATTCTTTTTTATTGTTCAATGTAGTAATCCGTCTAAATACCTTGAATATTGAAGAATCTAACAGAATTCCAAATTTATCGATTATCAATTCGACTGTTGTTTATTGTAAGAAATTTCAATCAACCTCGGCTGTGAACGAGAGTATCAAACACATTTAATATTCGAAAATGATGGGTAATTGTATGATTGATTGATCAGTTAATCGCAGGTGAATAAATAGATAAATGAGTTAATGTAGGACAAAGTACATGTAAATAGGGGATAAGTGAGGAAATCATTTATCCAGATGAATGAAGCGATAAATGAAAGTTAAAATATAAGAAAATGGAGCAAGATAGAAAGACAGAAGAAAGGTTAGTGAGTGAGTGAGTGGGTGAGTAAGTGGGTGAGTGAGTGGATGAGTGGGTAAGTGAATGGGCGAGTGAGTGGATGAGTGGGTAAGTGAATGGGTGAGTAAATGAGTTTGTGAGTGAGTGATTGGGAAAGTAAGTAAGTGAGTGAGTCAGTGAGAGGGTTGGGGGAGGGAGAGGAGAGAGACAAAGTGAGTAAGAGAGAGGGGTGAGGGAGAGGGAGGGGAGAGGGAAAGGAGAGAGACAAAGTGAGTAAGAGAGAGGGGAGAGGGAGAGGGGGAGGGGAGAGACAAAGTGAGTAAGAGAGAGAGGGGAGACGGAGAGAAAGTGAGTAAGAGAGAGGGGAGAGGGAGAGTAAGAGAGAGGGGAGAGGGAGAGTAAGAGAGAGGGGAGAGGGAGAGTAAGAGAGAGGGGAGAGGGAGAGAAAGAGAGCTGCGCGTGCGTAAAATTTCGGGGTAGCTGGAACAGCGATAGCGTCGCGGAGACATTAGCTTCGCCGACGTCGGGGCGCACTATCATTTCCGTGGTACGGTATCGTTCGTTTCTTCAATTCTTCGCTTGTTGCATTTCACAGTGTGGCTTCTGTCAAATTTAAACGCTTTACAATCAAACTTGAACGATTAAAAATTAAAGAGCTAATTACACGCATGAACGGAAGTTGATCGTAGGTGTTTCAGTTTTATATTTTTTCTAATTCCGTTTCGCTATTAAGAATTACAGCACCAAACAAAGCTGTAGAACTTTCCATCAACGATACGTTAAACGTCTACACTATATAACGATTATAAAAAAAGAAGAGAAATATTTTGGTGTTTTTTTTCATTTTTTCTTTAATTTTATCGACAATTAAATTCGTAAGTTAAGTGTTGAAACCAAAAGGAGTAACGCTAACGATAACTTTCCGAGTTAATTGAAGAATACACAGCAATGTTCTTCAGTCGCCACGGGAACAATTGAAAAGAAACATTCCCGATGAGATCCACGAACTTAAAGGAGCATCTCTCGAGAACTTGTAAACGATAATGGAACCAGCTTGAAAGAGACACTTTCTTACAAGTCAGACATGAAGTCTGAAGAAACTCTTTTCGAGCATGGAACATGAGAATGTAAAGAATTTTTAAACAATTTACAATTTCTTTCCCGTGAATCTCGAACGGATCGAGAAAAGAAACAAACAGAATTAAGTATACACGATAATACGAAGGCACAAAGAAGTATTCCAGGAAAATACAAAAAGATACTTCTCTCTCTGAGCAATTACACAAATTTCATCCAATGATACTTAGAGAGAAACACTTTTCATTTTCATTTCTCGTTCGGAAGCGATAAAAATTAACAGCAGAACTTCTCGAAGAAGAAACATTCGTGGATTATGCTAAAGTATGATACTTTTCTTCGAAGATCTCATCCTTCCTCCCTTTCTATCCCTCTCTGAGGATTAGATTGGTCTCGCGAGGAGTTGGCTCAGAACAGGATATTCGAACATCGAAGATTGCCAACTACATGTCGTTAGAACAATTACACCTTGAAAATTGTTCGACGAGCGAGTTACAGTGAAAGCCATTGACAAAACCAGAGGAAAGTAGAAGGATTAAGAAGAACAAGTGTATTTCAAATAATCATGGTTTCTCAAGTTTGCGATTTATCGTCGTTTCACTCGCGTTACACGCATCTACACGGCTGGATCTCCATGTTTGTTTGTATTTTCGGCTCGATCGCGAACGTTTTGAACATTCTCGTGTTAACTCGACGAGAAATGCGATCACCGACCAATATCATTTTAACGGGATTGGCCGTGGCAGATTTACTTGTAATGATCGATTACATTCCCTACGCGTTTCACCTCTACCTATATCGACGATCTAGAAGAGACACCTTTACTTACGGATGGACGATTTTTGTGCTCTTCCATTCGAATTTCGCTCAGGTAATAGGCAACTTTTAATTTCAACCTTTCTTTATATCAATTTTCAATGTCAATATAAACAATTTCAATTCTATCGTTCTCTTTTCGTTCGAACTGTTATCAGAAGAAAAGCTAGAAGAAACGGGGAAGAAAGAGACCGACAACGTCTCTTTGCAAAGTTGAACATTTTTTTCTTTTTTTTTGTTCTTTGTGCATTCGATATATTCGCTCGTTTTACCTTGTATCTTTTTTGCTTTACCTTATGCCCGTTCTTTTAAGTGAGATACAATGGAAAAATGTGCTATTGACCTATAACGTCATTTTGGTATTTACGGTTGACCACATTCTTGCTGGATCACCGTCGTTTCCTTGCTTTGTTTGATGAGGATTGACCTACATGTTTAGACACCAATCAATTCAACATACTCGTTCCACCTTCTTCTTTAATTAAAGACCAAACTGCAGTTCAATAAGAAGTAAATTTACCTTTCCTTTATTTCACTTTTATTTGATTTTCATTAAAGGCTAACAGAAATTGTGCCTTAACGAACGCAGCGAATGTAATACTGTACGTTAAATCCGAGATGAAATTCTGAAACGTTTCGCTGTTAATATGAATAAAACACACGATGCGTCGATGCTTGGAAATTTTCTTTTTTACGCACACACATACACACACGTAGATATGATTGTTTATTTGCTCGTTTAACTGTTTATCAATGCGAGGCAAAGAAAGAAGCAGAGCAATACGCATATACAAGTGATAATTAAAGATTGTTGGTTAAAAAAAGAGAGGAGGAAAAGAAAAAGTGAAATTAAATTCATGAAATTCCAATTAAATTTCCACAGGTCTGTCATACCATTTCAATTTGTTTAACTTTAATATTGGCCGTGTGGAGGTACATAGCGGTAGCAAGGCCGCAACAAAACAGAGAGTGGTGCAGTTATAGAAGAACTATTTTTGCGATTTTCATTGCGTACGTTTTCTGTCCTATACTGTGCATACCTTTGTACATTACAACGGAAGTGAAACAGCAAGTAGAAGTTCTAGATTCGAATGGAATGAGTGTGGATATTCGGAACGAAAGCTTGGCTGGTAAGTAGTATTTTACACTTTTCACAGGATAAGTAATTACAGGATAAGTTTCGATTACCAATTGCAGAATATTGCTTTAACGCTGTTTAATTTGAATAGAAAAGAAAATTTGACTACGTTCCTTTGTCAAACGTTTGGAACAATGAAAGCGCTTTGGTGTTCTGTTAGTTGCGGTTGTAAATTTTTCATTGCGAACCTTCTAATATTAAACGATTATGCGAGGTGACTTACATGAAGCATTATCACCACGCTTTTGTGGAAAGCATTTTTATACATTTACATATTTTTCATCTTCGTTAACCCTCTGGGTCTTTGACGACCCAAGTGAAGTTTCACTCCCGTATTTCTTTCGAATGAATTTTTGCTTTTATTGAAAAAAGTTTTCAACATCTGACTTAACGAACAGTCGTACAGTGTAGTAGAGACTTTGACAAGTAAGCCAGAATTTTTTCACATTTTTCGAAAGCTTGAAACAGTAATAAATTAGACTTGGACGCGTACTACACAGTTTGCCTACGGAGTGTGAAAAAAGTATCGAATTGAATTATGAAAATGTTGATAAAATGGAAAAAAAAGTTTTTTCAAATATCCTTAACCACGATAAAGTTAGCTTCTGTAGTAATAAAATGTAAAAATGTGCTCAAACAAATATTGTGTTCGTTTCGAAAAGGAATACGGGATGTTACCCCGGCCCTTAAATATGATCGTCTGACACAGTCTATGTTATATAAAGAATCCTAACGAGCAATAAAATATCAAGAAGGAACTTTTTACAAGTATTTGTAGCAATTTCTGTTGAATAATTTGTTACGCGTTATATCAGAACGATGAGTATCATGAAATATCAAGAAGGAACTTTTCAAATGTTAGAATAAATATCGTGCAAGTAAAATATGAAGTCTGAAGAAATTCTTTTCAAGCATAGAACACGAGAGTGTGAAGAATTTTTACATAATTTTCTATTATCAGGAATTTACAATTAATATGAGAGTGTAATGAATTTTTAAATAATTTTCAAGCGGTTAAAAAATTCTTCTTGCATACATCAAAAAACACAATAGCACGTGAAAGTGTACGAGATTTAATGTAGTTTAAAAAACAAATAAGTGAGTACACTTTTCTCACGACTAAACGTTATACACGATAGTTACCGGAAGTGGAAGAATTTGTCACTCTCGCTATTTTTCTACAATTAATTTCCTTTTTCTGTTTTAACAGTTTCAATTAACAAACATTTCACATAATAAGAGTGCAATTTTTTTCAATGTTCTTTTCATCTCTTAACACTAGAACTACCGACCGGGTCAAGATGACCCATTAGCATCTTTCGAAAAAACGTGAATGTTCAATACTGGTCAGAATTATCATTTGCAACTTTCCGAATTTATTTTCTACATGTATGCTTCTATTTGAATGGATGTGAATCGAATTTTCCAATCACGGTTCAGTTGCATAAAAATTCATTTTTGGAAAGTCACTAATGGGTCATTTTGACTCGGCTGGTAGTTCTAGTGTTAAGTTTAATATTTTCTTGATTACTGCAAAAGCTACAAATATGTAAAGTACCTTAAATATTTGAATGAAACTTTTAACTCGAACGTCATTTGGGCACAAACATTTCATCATTTATTCTTTTCCGATTCCGTTCCCTTCTAATTAAATTCGATTTTTCAGTTTCGCACCTCGGTGCGTTGTAATTAATATTGCAAAAACCTCGTTTAATTAATTAATAAAACTCGTCTGTTTTCAGATTCAACGGTGAGAAACACAACAAATACGACACTGTATTTTGTTCGATTGACAGAAACAGCGGAGAATCACGATATTCTGAAGGAACTAAATTTCTGGATCTATAGTGTTGTAATCAAACTTTTTCCTTGCGTTATTCTAACGATCGTCAGTTTGAAACTCCTGCAAGTTCTACTGGAGGCAAAACAACGAAGACGGAAGTTAACGACTGCTCACGAAGAAAATTTCGAAAGGAGAAAAGGCTGTCGAAGAGTGGATAAAGAGCGGCAAACAGATAGAACAACGATGATGTTGCTTGCAGTTTTACTGCTTTTCCTATTAACGGAATTACCACAGGGAATTCTAGGACTTTTTAGCGTCCTCCTGGGTCCAGGATTTTTTCACACTTGTTACTTGATGTTAGGTCAGTATTACAAAACTCATACCCTTCAAATGGTAGATTAACCCTTTCGCTACTGTTGTCGTCCGTAGATGCTTTGAAAATTAGCTCGCGCTGTGCCTTTGGCGCTATTTTGCACGCTTTCGCCTTAATTGAATCCGATATTTTTGTCCCTTGCACACTTTAAAAATGATACATATTTTACTTAAATTTAAAAAATTTTAAAACACCATCACAAAAGACTTTGCAGCCAGGATTGAACGTCTATCGTCTGCCACGATAAATTTATCGCAGTGAAGGGGTTAAACTGTCCCAAAACGAATTCTTCAGCTTTTCGGTATAAATTGTATGTCAACGAAACGCCTTTAAAACTTTCAAATTTGTGGTTTAAAATTTCACCAAACGTAAATTTTGTGTACGTATATTGCATTTAATTTGAAAGTTCGATTACAATTTATTATAATAGTATGTGATAAAAAATAAGTGACGATTTTATATCAGGAAAACTAATTTTTCTTATATGAAATAATTTTTCAATCTTTATCTGTAATAAGACTTTTTGGTGTTAACTGATATAAGAAAAATTGATTACATTTTTAAGCCAACTTTTGATATCTAGAAACTATAGAAAATTGCACAGTAGATAGATACGTATTGATTGAAATTGCAAATTACGATATGTATCACTGTTACAATTAATACCAGAAGGCAAGGAAAGATGAATCAGCTTCAAACAAACGTAGTGAACACGTGAAACAAATGTCTTTAATGTACACATATTTAATTTCTACATAAATTGCCTTTAAATATTCATGCATCGCATATGCAGAGTATTTTACCTGATTTAACAACTTCAAATTACTGCGTTTCCTACATAAACTATTCGCTATAGAAGGAAAAATATAGGAAAAGAAAATTTACGTGATTTTAAGGGGATACAGTAAATTCTCCACAAGTGTCAGTCTGCAAGGAACCTAAACCTGACACTTGTAGAGTCAGGGACTACGTTTTCGAGCCTCGCGCCCGCCTTTGTAGTTTGCCGAACGTAGACAAGGACAGCGAATAAAAGATAAGGATGAAACGTGAGTCGAGGCAACCAAGCGATTTAAATACCAACTTTTTTAATTTTACGTTCTTTTATCCCGAAATTTTTCTTAACATATTGATGAGATTTTTCTGATGAAAATGACATCAAACACGACATAATTTGAACAACATTACTTATTAACACGTTCACTGTCACGCCAGATATTCACTGTATTGAGATAAAACAGACGCCCTGTATTACATTACATAGAGTCGGCCTACCGTTTGACTGCCAGTTGGAGAATTGGCCTGCCGTTTGAATGACACTTGTAGAATCGGCCCTACATTTGACCGACACTTGTAGAATCGGCGAATTTACTGTATTCGTTTAATTTGAGTCATGAACAGCGTAATTTTTTTGGTTTTTCAACAAAAATATTAGATACATTAATATTATAGGTATAGACACAGTTTTTACTAATATATTTGTTTATCTTTAACGAATATTTATAAATTTTGATGTCAAAAATAATTAATACCTATTAACGAAGTCACAAGCCTGAAACCTTTCATAGTAACGTCCACTTTATTGATGTTAAACAATATAACAAAATGGCGGTGTATAAAAGCTATATATTTACCTAAGTATCCATTTATTGAGAAATCTTTCAACTTTAATTTATTACTGCAATAAAAATATAGCAGATATTTTTGTAATTCTTGTGTAGATGATAAAAGGTAAATTAATTGGTCAAGTCATTTTTGAAATAAACACCTTACAAGTTTTTCATAGGCTTTTGCACTATAATCGGAGCCAAATATATTAACTGATCACGTGGATTTCCCTTCCACGGATTTTCCACACCGTCGAACCCCATCAAGTGAGACCTCTAATATGTAGTAGTTTAACAGGTCAACGTGAAAGACACATAGCCGTATCTATTTCGTAACGCGATCTTTATTTTATTTCTGGAAGCAGTATACTCTCTTCGTCTTATGTCTCATGTAGGTACAGATCGGCAAAGCAAATTAGAGTCTAGAGTCTAGAATTGGGAGATGCAGGAAAAATTGTAATGTCTTTGCTGTCAATCAGCCAATAGTAATAGAGTGAGCTTACCCTAGTCACTCTTTCGTCAAAAACGATAGACGACGATCAGAAAGATAATTTTCGATGTTCAATGCAAAATTCACCAGTAGTTATTTTTATAATTTTCATTCTATCTTCGTGAAAATAGTACCAGTGAATTGGCGAGGGTCTTCCAATGAAAATGAGTACAAACACGACATAAATTGGATTAATCTTAACAGTAATCAGTTTTAAAAGCACCCTTGAAAATTCGGGGTACTTAAATTGATGACTGGTGAAACTAGTTCGATTTATGTCGTGTTTGGGCTCATTTTCATCGGGAGATTATCACCAATTCATTGTTATTATTTTCATAAAGATAGGATGAAAATGATTCATTGCATCATAAACGGTCGCGTTTCGACCGTCGTTACTTGACACACTACGCCTATTTCCAGAAGGCATATTGTCAAAAAAAGACAGACGAAAGAGGTGTATAGTTCGACCAAGCAAGCCTAAAATTTTTAACGTTTATGACTGTGCAAGTGATCGGAAAACTAGGCAGGCGAGTCATTCCCACTACTTTATGGTCCTAATCTGCCTTCGCTTGAGAGGAAGTTCTGGTGTAACTACATAGATAAGTAGTTTTCAACCAGCCGTCGGCAATGTCGTGCACCGATAAAAGAATAGAAAAATGAAAAGATTATCTGCCCGTCTAGCCTTTTTACCTATCAGCATAAAATACTCAAATACAGTAAACCGTTATTGGAAAGAAAACCTCAGGAAATGTATTAGTACTTTTAAGATTTTGAAAACTGCAAAGTAAACATTTTTCTGTTATTCCTGAATAATACAAATAGTCTTTTACGCTTTAAAATATTGCTTATAAAACCCAAAAGTTTATAGTAGAAATGAAAAAAGTATGCCACCATAAATCGACAGTCACCGTTTTCACACCAAGAATATCAGCACGTTACTCATCTCTAAATGTCGTTACGTCGAACGAGGCTCGATCGTCGTTTATCGTTGTTCATAGAAGAGTAAGTGTAATAACCTTACTCTATCATAATTGGTTCTCTATCAACGAAGACGTAACAAATTCTCCTCTATCTTCCACTTCCTAACCCTAACTTCTCCGTGAAACTTCAGGTTGCGTGGTCGACCTGTACCTACATAAAATACAACGTAAAGAGAACATATTGCCGCTAGAAGTAAAACAAAGATCGAGTTACAAAACAGTTACGCCTATGTGCATGTGACGTTGACCTATTGAACCACTACATATATAGGTCTCGCTTGGTACAGTTTGTCAGTGTGGAAAAACGTCAGAGGACAAATCCACATGACTGGCCAATACATTTGACTCCGAATATAAAAATAATGATGGAATGTGATGATACAAAGTATGTAGAATCATTTACTTAAAACATTGAATATATTCGATGTGATATTATTACATTATCCACAATTACTACTCATATTCACGAAATTTGTTCAAAATATTAATTTATTAAATACGATCGAGCCTCGAAGCTCGCATTTACGTAAAGTTGTAATATTTACCAATTTATATAAGTTTTATAATTTATGAATTACAATTTATATAATTATCAATAATTATTTAAT
>NW_017100150.1:287011-300504 GCF_001263275.1 Habropoda laboriosa
ATAAATATTTTTTTAATAGTGTCATTTTCTATCACGTTTAATTAGAGAATAAAAAATGCTGAATATTGTTTAAGGAAACGGAATTTTTTACGTGCCAATTTATTTCTTGCTTCTATGAAAGCGAGTTATCATTGCTTTAATACAAAAGCTGCGTTGGCTATTGTATTAGAACAAAGCTGAAAAGCATGATACAGTTCCGCGTAAAATTGAACAGTGATATTTGCTAAGTGATTGTCAATATAACTCTTCAGTACATAAAGCTAGAGTAAAGAAATAAAAGTTGACGAAGCCTTTTTAAATGTACTTTAATCATTTTTTTAAATAATATCTGCAATATTCATTGTGCGTGTATTTTTTTTACGACTGTTTGTTGTTTACGTTGTACAAATATACTTTAATTATGATGCAAAGAATTACAGAATATTATTCGGCAATGCAAATTAAAATGTTCTATTGTAAATATATGTACATCAAAGATGTAACAAAATTGTAGTTTTCTTGATGTGTAAGAAGAAAATTAGTTAAATTACAATTAATATTAATAAATATTTATTAATTTTCAGGTGATATTATTGATATGTTAACTCTTGTGAATTCGGCGATAAATTTCATTCTTTACTGCACAATGAGTAGACAGTTTAGAAAAACGTTTAATGAACTTTTCTGCAAAAGCTGGAAAATCCCCAGGAATACAAAAAAACAAATTTTTATAGAGAATAATGGAAATATGGACACAAATCATACAGTGACACAAGTAACACAAGTATAGTTAAAAGACAAATGGTGGAATTTCCTTTATGTGATATTTTTGTCTACTAAACATACGTCTTCTGATTATAACTTTCAAGTAACATAGTTCAATAAAAAAAGTTCAATGTATATGAGGTAAAACACCAAATGTACAGTTTTATGTTAAGTAGCATTAACATTGTACAATTGTTTATTTTTACTAATATTATTAATGCAACTCCAATATGTACTAGTAATATTTTTTTATTTAAACAACAGACGAAGTTTGGAATAGACCTATTTATTATATCATGGGACTTTACCACACGAACTGACACATCGGTCTAAAAACAACCGATGACTTTTTTACATCCCTTTAACTTCAGAGTGATGATTTTAGGAATCATGCAACCGAACTACACATGTCGATGAAATCGAACCACCTATCTAATTGTAAGACTAGACATTCAGCAGGTCTTCAGGCGGGCAAGGGCACCCGCCGATGCCCGCGGGCAGAGCTGAGGGCGAAGTTGCGGGCTAGTGATGTCACATACGTTAAAGCGGAGTGGGGGAAATACGCTGCGTTGCAATCTTCGAAACATAGGGGGAGTTCTCTTAACGCCGGACGACACCTAATGCTGGACATTATTTAGCTACTATCTGTAATAACTGAAACGCTACCGAGCCGTTATTCCGCGTAACCCGTAGAGGAGATAAACAAACAAAAATCAGGTTTCGACACGTTTCAGTCGCGTGTGCACAGCTAAAGAGATTTATTTAAGAAAAACCTTAAGCGTCCGGCACTAGGGGAACTCCCCCTAATTCTCCTTCTTAAAACGGGCGGTGGTTACTCCATACATGCATACATACACGCACCGTTGCCCGAAAAGGCGCGGCTTGTTACCTGCCGATTTGTTGTTTACGCCCGGGGAAGCTTAATACGCTGCCCACACGGGCAACGACTGAACGATACTGGATTATAGTATAGAGTTTTGTATGTACGTATCTCGTTTAGAACTATAGAATATCCTGTAATTCGTTTGTTATTTCATAGTTATGCTTACTTTTAATCCTAACCTCTGCGTTGTTATGTAATTTTATACTGAATCGGTAATGTTGAAAGTGACACGAAAATTGTATCTACTGTACTGGCATCCACAAATTCTGAAAGTGGTATAACAAAAAAAAAAAAATTAACTGATCAATTTATTCTATACTTCGTTTGCGTTTATACTTATCACAACAAATTACATTTGAGTTTTTAAGCTTATCTTGTGAGAAACATATGTAGCTTCTACTAAATTTTATATATTGCACCAACAGATTTACTTTTTGGAAACATTTCATTATGAACAATTGAAATTTTAATGAATTTAGAAATATTTTATTGAAAATACCACTGCCAAAATGAAGCTACTCGATAATTTTATTGTATAAATGCTGTAATGATTGTGTAATGAAAGATAAAAAACTGGAAACATACTAATACTATGCTAGAAAACATATGTATTCCTAAATCCATCAATATTTGCTTATTGTATCAGAATTTCTTTACGTATTTCAAAAAATATTACTTACGGTGATTTAAACAAAAGATTTATACCTTCATCTTGAATAAATCGAAAAAGTACATAAGTATAACCATAATATTAAGAGTATATTTTTACTTAACGACAATTTATTTTATTGTTAACAATTGTTATTTTAAAAAATTTAATTCAACGATTTCCTTGTAAATTAATTACAACTGCTAATATAATGTAATTGCATCATTGATAACGTTTCTTAATTTGAAACAATGTACAAATTGTAAATATAGATATTTTTACAGGAACACGTATGTATCGATAAATGTCTATAATTTATAGTAACAACTATAGTAAGATAAATGTATACAATACAAAATATAAATTTACAATGTATTATCTTGCGTCCATTTCCTTGTGTAGTTTCCATTGTTAACAAATTAAACAAATACCGCGTTGTTTCCAATACGCTGAAGAGAATGAAATTAACAATTTGAAAATTAAAAGTAACTACTTACATATGTATATTTGAAATTCGATGACTTGTCGAATACAAATTATAGGAATATTTAACATTTCACAGTATAATTAAATATACAATGCAGATGAATTTGATTGTTTAATCACTACAGAATACAAAATACCGAGTTATTCGTCTGTTAACCTATGTATTCAATGCGAGTATTCAGTATTTTATATATTTCAATACAATTCATTACTCCAATTTACAATTACAGAATCAAATAGCAATTAAAAGACGGTAGCAGAACCCATAAGTACCGATAGAGCGTCGATAAAGTAGGAACAAAAAAAGGTAGAAAAAAATCAAAACGCGGGCGTCTTAAAAATATGGAAAAAGCAATGAAATCAGGTAAAGAAAAAGAAAATACGTTAGACGAATTTATAAGTAAAATATAAAAAGAAGTATTAGTTTCGCGACGAGTCCTGGGAAAATCTGCGTTTGTTTACGGCGCAATACAGTACATACAATGAGAATTTATATTTTGATAAATAATTGCATTTCTTCATTTTTCCTGATGTTCAAATTCTTTCCTTGATTTCTATGATATTCTGGAAGGTCTATCTGTAATTCATATGCAAAAAAAATTAATTTTTCTAATTTTTAATAAAAATTATAAACAATTTCCGACTAATTCACTGAATACAATGTTTAATTCAATGCAAAACTAATATGTAAAGCTGTTTTATTAAATTAAAGCATACGATAATTTTATTTAAGACTTCCAATAATTATAGCCAACCATTTACATTGTTATTTGACAAGAAACACTAAATTGTTTTTTGACAAGATAATTAAAGTACTTTAATAGACAGGATAAAAAACAGAGAGGATGAAAAAGTACTACAATTAAAGTACTTGAAAGTAAGCCAGAAACTGTATTTTACTATCTGCATTATTAGTACTGTTAGAGCTATTAAAAATTGATTATAATTATCAATTAAATATAATAGAGATGATGAGGATAGTACAAGAGAAATGAGTTAGACAAGGATAGATAATTTTTCAGAAATAAACAACACCATCTCGTGTTTGGCTGCGCGAACTAACGACTCGTTACTAGGAACACAGAATGTGAACAGAGGTATTAGACAAGGAACGTACTACTGTGCGACAAGGATAGAGAGAAAACGTTTCCTATTGGTCCACAGACCGCTAACCTCCGCCATTCAGACGCTAAATCAAGTCGACCGGTTAAAAATCATTAATAACTCAATAATTACGATGATTTTGTAAACTTTTAGAATTGAAGAATGAAGTGTGGACCTTTAGCAACTTTCTCATATAGATTTTAATGCACTAGACACTTTCAATAATTAGTTATTAACAATTTTAGTACGTGATGTCGGGAACAATACCACATACCGTCGTGTACCTTTACGGTTTGTGACGTCACCGGACGTTGGCTACGGGCCAGCGCCCTGGCGGCCGTCGACGCCCTTGCGGTTTAGATGGAGGCTGTTAGGAGGCTACGGTGAGCGCAACGCTCTCGCTCGTCCGGATTGCCACCGAAAGGGATATACATTTAAGGATAGCATAAAAAAAAATTCACCATGTGAAGGACATACTAGCGTGGCGGTTTAAATTGGTACAAACGCAGAATATTGCAAAATGTTTTTTACATTTGCGCAATGCCGGGTTGCATATCACTGCCAACGCCTGGTCACCTTGCAAGTTTTATTCGAGTGTGGCTCGGTTTCTAACCGATCAGAACAGATCTTTTACGGGGTCGATCGTGTCGAATTCCCATGGGCACATATGGAAGGGCAGCCCTCGCAGAATTTCGACCGAGAATAGCCCGTAGAATGTGCGAGAGGCTGGCAAGCAGCGCTGGGGTAAGTATAAATTTTTAAATCATAAACATTTCGTAATAAAAATCGAATTCTTATAGTGGTGTACTTTTCTGTTTTATTTTAGTGTCAGCCGGACAATGGCATACCGGCAATTACAAGATGAAGGTGTGCACACCAAGATTATTACTTCCAACGGATGGAATATGCAAGGTGGCTGTTGGGAGAAATCGAACGGAATCCATCGTTCTACAGGTTACCATTTCTAACTGACACCACAGCCCCACCACAATCAGCCCCTTTCGGGGCCCCAATTTTTTAAACGTAGGACTTTTCTAACTTATTGTTGTATTGCTAAATACTTCGACGAGTTATCCTTCATAGTAAGCACGACTAAATATGTTGAATTACATGGGTAGAACTGATCACGATCGTTTGACAACAGTAGAGCACTCCTATATGACGAATCATTTACTAATAAACAATTACGTTACTTTTTTATTTATAATTTTATAGCCACTACTAATGTTGTAATTATATTCTATGCTAAATCGGTAACGTTGGGAACGACACGAAAATGGTAAGAGGCCTGTATATGGCCTGTACGTTGAGAAGAGAAGGGCAGGTGTATAAGAATGAATGAAAGCTATTTAGAAAAATATTGTACACCAAATCCATTTCAGGGCTGTGAAGACGAAATAAGCATTACTTATTATTATACATTTACTATGACTGTATTTAAAAAAAAATAAAGAAAGGTTTGCATGTATCATAAATTTTACAAAAATGAATCAATATAAAAAAACAAGTAATTTTATTATGTACGAAGTAATAAGTTTTGTTTCATATTTCATCTTTTATGAAGATTTCTGCATATATTCTGTATGGAATTTCTGCAGAAAAGCAGACTTATTTATAGGAGAGTCATATATTGACTATCAATTAAACTATATAATATCAGTACTGGTCGTTGTTTTTCTTTTCTTACTTCTTGCATCTTTTCACATATCTCCTTTATGTATTTCTTATGCCTTGGATGTCTGAAAAAGCAAATAAGATTTTGGCAATAAGAATTCATAAATTAATTAATTTAAATTAATTTTACTAGTTGAAATTTTAGCAATTTTACTTTTTCTAGTTGAATTAATTACAAATTTTAAATTAATCCTTTCTATGTATTTTATTCAACGAGAGAAGGGAAAACTTAAGAGTAATCATGTTATAAATGCACTGTGTAAGATTCAAATAATTAATGATAACATAGTTATAAAAATATAAAATTTCGAATGTGATATGCTTCTTTATACACATTATAAAAATTATTACGTTCGTACAATTGTGTAACATGTTATTAAATAACTAACTAACAAATAATACATACTTACTTATCTATGATAACTAGTACGCTTTTCACAAAATTTTGGTCTTCTTCGTCAATTTCCAAAAAGCTTATTATCGTTCTTATTACATTCATTTCTAAAAATACTGCAAATATTTCAATGGGAATCTTATGTGAAATTCTTTGAAAATATGTAAACATTTGTGAAACCATAGAATTCTTCAAACTTCTTCTGGAACTACCAGAAAGTTTATCTCTTTCAGATAAAATAAAATTGATATTAACATTAACTGGATTATTATTACTTAAAAAATTATCGCTCGTTGTTGTTGCTGTTGCAGCTGTTTTGCTGTCTGATCTATTTAGTATAGGTATAGAGTTATCCAGTCTTTGAAAGAACTCTCCAGCTTCTTGATTCGACATTCTTTTTTCTTGAAATCTGTCACGTTCCCAACTTTGAATTCTTATGCTTCCCTTTTCTCCACTTTTTAACAGAATAACATGATTGATTGAGTTTTCTCGACAATGTTCGAGAATTTCTTCAAGAGAAGTTAGATCTAGAATTGTAACTTTCAATCCAAAATTCCATAATTCTTTCAAAAGATCAATCATTTCTTTTTCTCGATGATGATTGCCCATACAAGAAATGGCAATGTCAATACCGTATTTAGTACATTCCAAAGATTCTGATGTTTCAGAGACTGCAGAAACAAGTTTTTCTAAAGATATACTAATTCCAGCACCATATTGCTTAATTTCTTTACTAGCCATTTCTGTACGTTCGACAAGTTTTTTAAATGAAGAAAGCATTTTATCGTAACGGCCTCCTGCTGCTATTACTTCCTCTCCACCTTTCTTTTTACGTCGTTTAACTTCGCACGTTAATTGGTATATTATACCACTATGTTGACTAATATTATGCACTAGGAGAGGAACTACAACTACTGGCCACTGCAAAGTTTCATTATATTTTTATATACTGTTATTATTGACCCCCTAACGCGCAATTTTAAAAAAATCAGTTTTTTATCCGTGGAAATCTTTATTTGAACATATTTTTGTATAACATTTATACTTATTGGAATAAAAAATAAAATATTCAATCAAAACCATTAATTTTATTTCTAGAATTTATTGTATGTACGTAAAATGTAGGTACAATAACTGCAACAGTTCTAAATAACAAAGAATTAAAAATTTTCTTTTGTGTGATAAATTTCAAAGCAAGGTGCAGCATATAATCCAACATTACAAGAATTACAATGGTACCGAGATTTTTTTCTTCTTCTTTTTTCTTTACTGTCCCGAAGTGTACAAAATGTTACAAAAATTATTAAAAATTAAATTAAATTATGCAAAAACTAAAAGAATAATTCTTTTTTCATATAATAATGACTTTCTTGAGATTATTTTTCATTGCTCGAGTTTATTCGAGTAACGTAAAATGCGACGCTACTCGAGTTAACTCGAGTATGCACATTTCTGACATTATCATCCGCTCAAATTAATTCGAGTGTGCGCGTTAAGGGGCTAATATATTTATATTTGTAATTAAGATCAAAATATTATGTATGTGAGGAAAGAAATCATCTTGAAAATACAATTCGAGTTGTACTTTGTAGATATTTGATGTAATATACACATACAGTATGTTCGTTTTAAGTGCCTACATGTAATTATTTCTATAAGTATCAGAAATATGAAAAAATGTTTCAGATGAAAGTTGTATGGTATCAAAGGGGACATATATAACAGCTTACAAAAAATACATGTGTAGGTACTGTTTTGAATACGTCTCAGTATTAGCTACAAGAATATGTAATAAAAAAATATAGGGTTCCATTTAAAAATTTAAACGTGACCTTCGCAGGACTCTTTAAGGTTATCTCAAGGTCAAATAATTATCATCATTATGTGTCCTCCTCGATACCATGCAACTTTCATCTGAAACATTTTTTCGCATTTCTGATACTTACACAAATAATTACATATAGACACTTAAAACGGACATACTGTATAGTCAAAATAATCTGAAACTTTTCAACATTATTTCTATTAATATTGTTTTTATAATAATATATTATTTTACCTTCACACCAAGTGTTTCAATATTCTCCATAACCATCTCAATTTCTCTTAGTCCTTCTCTAGCCAAAGCAGCAGCATCTCCTTTCCTTCTTGTAATTGTTTTTAAAACGCTATGAATTTTGGCAACAGAACTTTCAGTCTCAAATAAATTAAATAATGTCTCCATAGCTTGATCAGTTAAACATAAACTTATTAAATGCGTCTGTATTTGAAACTTCGTAAATTTTCCATCACGTGCGTCCCGAAGAATTGAATAAATATCTTGATATTTTTCTTGATCAACTCCGCAATACATTAATACAGCTTGCAATAAAGAAGTATGATTCAAGCGAACAGTAAAATTTCGTTCTTGTAGTGGAGGTAATTCGTTAATAATTTCCCAGACAATGTATATTAATTCAGCTTCCATTAGCAAATTATTAGGAGTAGGACTTATTATATCGAATGCGCATTCGTAAAGTTCTCTAGGATGAAAACCCAGAACCTATAAATTACATTGAGCATGATATTAAATTATATTTAATTAAGGAAATATTAAGGTATTTAAATTATTTACATAACTCTAATACCAGATATTTTTAACAAACAACTTCACGGATAAGAAATTTGCATGTACTTAGAGAACCTTACTGAACAAAATTAAATAATGTTAATTTATTAATCTATTATTTTCTTCATTCTGCTAAGTTATATTACTGTGTAATATAGGTAAAAATTGTTTATGTCGATTAATTTTTACTATTATACATATAATTGATTTAATATTTTTATTTTTTTTATTTCTCATATTAAATCAATATCACTGTAGTATCTTCATAAATAAACTATCATTTAAGAAAACTGTAATACCTTCTTTTCCCTAAAGACTTTTTCGATAGCATATCTTCTAGTATGTGGCACATTGTTCCATACGATATATCGTGCAAACGGAGTACGTAAGTCATGGGGAATACAAACAATATTCCCATTACGTGTCATTAATTTTACACTGGAATTTGAAAAACTACAGAACTGATACGATTTTGGTATCAATAGGGGTGTTCCTAAATAAACACCACCGTGCCTTTGAAAAATTTCGATTACTTTGGTCTTGACTCCTTCCTGATGCTTTCTCCAAGCAATAGAGTTGATATGTCCCCTGTTAGGCAAATTCATATCATAAGTAATATCGTCTGCTGGACTAACTTCTTGCGTGAAACAGCACGAAATTAAATATTTATATGCTTTGCTTTGATTATTCGAAAGAGTGCGTCGAATCATTTCTTGCAGCTCCGTTTCTTCAAGTCGTGGCGGAGGTAGATATTCTGAAGAAAGCAGTTCTTGAGCTGTAGGTCGTTGACTCGGATCGTGGTTTAATAACCATCTATAATAATTAAATATGGATTTCAATTAATTTATGCAATTCTTCATTTTCATAATACTTTTCTAACGATTACTTAATTAGTATATTTTTATTTACACAGATATATTCAAAAAGGAAATATTAACGAATTGTAAAATGTCAAATATAGTGATTACGAAGTAATTCATTGATACAACAAATATGATTCATTTTAATGATCAAAAGAAACACATAGGAATTAAATGGTTATAAACACATATCGAAACTTCTCTAATCATTTAAAGAAAAAAGTAAAACAAAATTGAAAACTTTTGTAAGTTTGAAGTTTAGGGTAACAATGATATTTCTCAATGTTAAAAATTTTAAATACGATCAAAGGGTAATCTTATTTTTGTTATATTTCCTTTTGACAAATAAGAAAAGCATTAGCATATCATAATATTATAAATTAAATGCACAAAATGTCAGATTAGAAATATTTGTTTCACTTAGTAAAACGTACCGCAAAATATGAATTTGCCGTGACATGTCTGCTTGTTGCATTTCTGAAGGAAATACGGATTCTTTCAATCGTAAATTAAGTAAAACCTTAATTCGTTCCATTCCTGTACTTAATGGTTTGTAACACATTTCAAACAATATTATTCCAAGACTGTAAATATCGACTTTTTGATTATAAATGGCTTTTGCTGCTTTCGTCGTAAGTTCTGGTGCTACATAGAGTGCAGTGCCTACTTGTCCTGTTAGAGAACCTACATCTTCTGTGCCAAAACTAATTCCTAAAACATTTCGTACAATACACACCATACGTCGAAACAGTAAAACACACGAGTTTTATAATAATAGATATATATCTGCTGTACAGAAATTAGCTCATTACATGGTAATATGTAATTGGCATTAATAAATCAGCATGAATTTCATTTTGTAAAATTTGCTGGTTATTATTTGAATTAATTGAATTCTGAAAATAATTAACTTTTTCTTTAGTACTTACCTTTTTCTAAACCGTGAATTTCCTTGTCGGTTTCTATGGTTTGTACAAAGGATGGAAGTACATTTGTGGTTGCCAGACCAAAATCTCCAATTTTTACATGATCATTACTATCCAAAAAGATATTTACTGGTTTCAGGTCCCTGTGTATCATTCCTTGTTGATGAATATGGGCTAGACCTTCAACAATTTCACGGAACAGTTCGCAAAGTACTCTTTTCACAGAACTCCATTTGAATGTACATAAATTGAATCTCTCTAATTTTTTCTTTTGACTCATTTGATACAACGTCCTCATTTGTCCTCAACGTCCTCAACGTTCCCATCGCCCAGTTACAGCATCGTCCCGGTACAACATCCTCATTTTCATCATTTTTTATGTTTGACTCGGATGCTTCATAGTTTGAGTCCCTTTCAAACTCAATACTGTCAGAAGAATCCATTCTCAAAAGATTCTGCATTCTGAAAAATATATTCTAAATCATTTATTGTAAAGTATAATTCGAAATTAATACATTTGACTTTCAATATTTTTATATAAAAACAATTTTACCATCTTACGGTATACTAAATTACACGATTTTCCTATCTTTTCATTTCTATAAATTCATTTTATGATCTTCAAATTGATGCAAGAAGTACAGTTTAATAAGAAAAATTAATTTTATATTTTGCTTTTGGCTTTTTAATTTGTTTGATACATCAAGCAAGAAACTTTTTCATTAGTACATATAAATATTCAAAAATGAAATATATATGTGTAACTTTGAACTAATGATTTATTTGTATAAGAAAACATTCTTCTTTTAGTAAACAAATAGAAAATTATGTGTAAATCAACATTTTGAAAATAAATCTCTTACAAAAACCCACAATCTTCGTCGCTATCAGTATCGCTCGAAGCATCACTGTTATCTTCATCACTGTCGGCTGGAAGTGTTGTGTTTGTTCGAGATTTATATGAAACATTCCATTCAACATCTTGCAAAGATGGTGCCAATTTTTCAATATCATCTGTTCCCAAATGCTGAAATGATACTTAGAAATTAGAACACATATGTTGTAATAGACAAAAATTTTTTAATAGTATGTATCTTTAATAATAAGCATTTGACATCAAAAATAAGATTTAGCACAAGAACTTTTTCATTCCTTTTTCCATGAAATAAAACTAAATTTTTAAAAATGTCTCACTATTAATATTATTTTTAAACGTCAAACTTTCCAAGTTCCGCAAAAAGTTCACAGATTTACTTATTATTTTTTTTAATTTTTCATCTAACTAACATCTTGACACTTTTCTTGGATACCATATACACAATAACTCATACCCCTCGCCCCACCCATAACGAGTAAGTGCTTCCATTGTTTAGTTATAAACAATTAAAAATTAACTTTAAAAATCAATAATCCACTCAACATCTTTGAATGTTAGGGAACACACAATAAGAATGGGAGAAAGGGGTGAGAGGTTTTTAATCGTCGAACGGCTGAAGGTCGGACAATCTGGCTGAAGGACGAAAAGCAAAACCGGTTACGTCTAACCCATTATAAGATTTCTTTGTCTATACATTGAGAATCAATTTTTTTCGTCAGATTTTTATTTAACTAAATTAAACTACATTTCTCAGTAAAAAAAAATAAAGATGATCTTGAAATCTCCTCTACGCCTCCATCCATGAGAGAAGTGTTTACATCAAATTATATCCCACTCCATATCATGAGTAAAAAATGAAGTAATAAAATAATATAAGTGCAATACTTACGTTAAAAGTGTCTTGATTTTTCTTCTCAGAAGGCGTGATGGATATAGATTCTTCGGTTTCAGTTATAGTAGCGCTTTCTATCCACGAATTGTAATATCGTACTACATTTTCATGATTCATTCGAGATAACAACTTCACCTCTCTAGTAATTTTCTTATTGAGCTGCTTGTTTTTTGGATTCAGTTCTATCCTTTTTATAGCGTAAATTCCACCATCTAATTTGTTTTTCACTTTAAGAACATCGCCGAAAGCACCTTTACCAAGCCACTCAAGAATTTCAAATTCATTTGTAATTCTGGAGTGACCATTTAACGGAGGTACATATTGTCGAATATCCGTATCCGGCTCTCCTGGCTCGTGATCCTCTTGTTCATCTCTCCGTGGTATTTTTGGAGGCGAAAAAGCATGAACTAAAGGGGCTTTTATGAACGAATGTTGTAGCAATTGTTCGGCTGACCAACGCTTTCTTTCATCGTTGTTAAGACACTTTAATAAGAAATCTTGAAGATCGGGCTGAAGCATTTAAAAAATAAATTTTAAATGAAAAATCAATTGATCATTTATGTTCATTTCTATGATAGTGAGTGACATTAACATTAAATATTATTTGATGCACTTTTTACAAATAAAGATTGTATGCCCTATGAAAAGGTTGTGTTACTTATAAGCAAAATATTACTTTGTTATTTAGACTTCTCCTACTTATCTACTTTAAAATAAGTAACCAACACTTGGTATTTTCTTATTTTTATATTTTTGTAATCTTCAGTTACTAACACATTTCTTCCCCTTAAATTTTCTGTTGAATATTAATCTAAACAATTTTTAAATATAAAGGAACATACCTGTGTAATTACTGTTGGATCAATTTTATCTCCAGAAACTATGTTTCCATTCAATAAAGAAAACATAAGGACACCAAAACGGTAAATATCTGCCTTTTTTCCACCTCTACCTTGAATGCTGGGAAAATCTGGTTCAGGCTTAACTGCAGTGCATGTCTGATAAATATCCGACAATCTTTTATTCAGGGAGTAATCTGACAACCTAACTGTTCCTGTATGATCAATGTAGATACTCGTGTCGCGTAAATCCTTGTGCACAACATTATTCTCATGTAAGTATCTTAAGGCAGAAAGGATTCCAGCTGCCAGATACCGAAGAAGATCAACATTTACTGGAATGTTTTCCACTAAGAAAAATGAACAGCTGGTACCTACCTAGTAAATAATTAACATACAAATGCTCTTTAATTTTTTTTAAAAAGATTCATACGATTGTCGAATAATTTATAGAATTCTTTAATTAGTTAAAGTATAAAATATTTATCTTTATATTTGGTACAATATTTACCAAACTACTATATAAATGTTATTGTTATTAGAAAATATACGAATGT
>NW_017100150.1:300536-311414 GCF_001263275.1 Habropoda laboriosa
TATTTCAATTAATTAATAAAATTTCTTCAAAAAAGTGTACTCCTTCACTTATTATTAATACACAGATTTGTAACCACACAGGATGGCAGGACGGGTGGTACAAACGGACAGAGGGTGATTGTACATGTAAAAAAAAGAAAAAAAAACGGAAAGCCACACCCAATGTGTATTAGATGGTCTTTCAGTTTATTATTAGAAAAATTAATGCAAAGAGTTACAACTGCATAATAGATCTTTTAACTGAAGTAAAACGAACAATGAATATCATTACACCTACCACAAATTCTTGTAGAACATAGATAAGTACATTGTCTCCATCTTGTAGATGCTTCATATTTAAATAATGCACAAGATTTGAATGATGTAATTTATGTAAGTGATTTACTTCTTGTTCTAAACTTCCTACTTGTTTCATAATGTGTTGGGCACTGTTTTCTTCAATTTTATTATTTATATTTAATGTCCATTCACTAATTGCAAACAATTCTCCTGTTGCCATATCTACACCTGCATAAACAACTGATCCTTTACTGCTATGGCCCATACATTTTGCTCTGCACACTTGTCGTTCGTCTATAATAATGATCACACATTACAATAAATAACGAATAAAATTTAATCATCTTTTAAGATATGTATAGGTGAATCTTTGAAAGACTGTATTAATTCTATTAAATGTATTATATTCAATAATTATTTCAAATAACCTTACGTCAATACGTTATCATATAGTGTCTTATAAAATTTTCAAATCTTTCTAGATATTTTTTAAACTTAAAACAGTATCTCATAAATAATTATTATATGTTATATACCTTTATTATAGTCGAAGTTTAACAATTTTGTACCTCTGTGGTCGCATAAAAAACTATCAGAACTTTCAGAACTACTAACACATCGTCTTCGAGAATATGTCCGTGATCTTTCTTGAGGAGATGACGGTATTGATTGGAATGGATTATGTGATCGGTCACCACTCAAGCGAATAGATTCTTTCCGATTACGAAGCTCAGCTTTTAAGGCCTCTTGTCTTTTTTGGATTTCATCCTGCAATAACTGTAATTTTTTGTTTTAAATTAAATATTTAAATTAAAATAGATATACCTAGTGAATATTTAACAGTACTTATCGTATTTATAATAAATCAATAGTGATTTGTATAAAAATCATAACCATACGTATTAAGGTACATATATAACAGTTATTAATGTAGAAAGATTGTAATCTAAGTATAATACACAAATATACAAAAGAGTTAAGGTCAAATCCCTTAAGTATAAATGAACTATAGAATATCAGGAATGTTTAGCTTGAAATAAAATAGACAAAAGTTTCTGTTAGGAAATTATATTTTTTAAATTATGATTTAATGCTTGTAATACTTAAGCATTTATTATCACTCACAGAAAAAATTGTACACCGTATATCAGAAGAAATATAAAATTTCAAGATTGTCTTTTGTCATACTTTCTCAAAATAAGAAAGCAATATTATAATATTCGGACGTGATTCGAATTTATGTATAATTAAAAAAACAGTTCGAACCTGCACAGTCTCAACTTATTCTCATTTCTTTGGAGAAACCTCTGCAATTGATCGGCAACAATGTCATAAAACCTTGGTAGAAAAAAAGAACAAAGATTTTGATCTTTATTAGCTGATTATTTGGACGTGTGCAATTATCGTTTACATTTATTACCGATCTGTGTTATGCAAGACTCAGCCATCGCGCTCTGTTGCTCTATCTTGTTTGCTCACGGTGTCGTATGATCTCTTTTTCTTGTCGCAGAAAATTTCATAAAAAACAAATAGCGCTTAAAAGTGGACCCCTTTTATAATCACTTATCCGGGATTTACTGTATTCTTGATTAGTTGTCAATCATACCAGGTCTAAGGTCGGTGAACAAAAATTTTGGCAACGAGGCGGAATTTCCTTCAGGACTTCGTCTTCCATATCAGTTCCAGGCTTCTAAACCAGGCTACCTGAGTTTAGGAAAAATACAAAAACTTTAATTTTTCGCACAGAATAACTCGTCCTGCGCGCTTATCTTATTTCTCTCAACAATCAGATCAGCGTTTGCTCCTTGTTGCTTCATTTTACTCCCCCTTGAAGTAAGTTGAAGTAAACCGAATAACATCAAGGAACAACGTGCTAATCATTGCAAACCACCTTTTCTTTCCAAGCGTCGGTACATTAACTAAGGTATTAATGTACAATAAAGTGTACCAAGTTGAGATGCAAATCAAGCGTTCGTGTACAGTAGTTCCCGGATAACTGACCAATTTTTCTCCGATTAAGATTTCACGGAGAAAATCTCACTGCATTTTTTTAGCTAACTGAACGCGAGCAACAGCATAATCGATCGGCAACAGATCAAACCGATCATTACACGCACCAATAAATCATCCAATAATGACAATTTTCACCTATCGATTGCTTAAGTTCTTTCTCTCCATGAAAATGAGTCCAAACGTGACCTCATTTGGATTACATTTCCTTACACATAAATTTAGTGAAATAATCAGGTTTGTCATTGTATAATTGCAGGTGTATGCGTATGCAACGAATTTTCAAAATCAATTTTCTCGAGAGCAAAGACTCAAATGTAAAAATTTTATTCTGTAATTTGGACTCATTTTTTTACAAGTAATTACCCTGTATCTGGTTCTAGCAGGATTACTTGCACACCCTGTATAATACACGGAAGAGAACAATTAGAGAATTCCTTGTTTCGTGAAAAACTATTAATAAAAAGAAAATTAATTTGAATAATTGACGTTGAAATTCGAACAGTTGGAATTATATTTTTTTTTTATGAAGCTAGCAAGCCAAACATCCTTAACATATAATAATTTGTTTATATTCACGAGTTCTTCAAATTCAAGGCTTATCTTGTTAAAGCAATTTATTAATAGAAGTAGTGATTTAGTCTTGTCAGTTGACTTTTACTTGATATTGCTTATATAACGTACTCTAACCTGTCTTTCTTTATCTTCCTTTAGTTGCTTTTCCAACATTTCATATTCAATTTTTTCCTGGCGTCGTGACACCATTTCTTCATAGAAACTACTGTAGCTTGGTTTGTTGTTCTCGTGTAGATATCTCTCAACATGTTGCGTTAATTCAAAGATCATTACTTCTCCTTGTAGTCGTTTTGTCAGTTCCACTAATTCAGTATATAATACCGCAATTTGTTGATGAGACAACCCGCTGCTATTTTGTAATACTATTTTCGGCACTCTGCAACGTGTGTAATAAAATCCGTAAAAATCAATTTCGCAACATCGATTATATAAACGTACGTTAAATTACATTGGTCAAATTTAACATATTTTCAACAATGAAATATTACGTTTCGCAGATCTATTTTATAGTACAGTCGTGATCCGACAAATGCGCCTAGCTTAAGAAATCATTCTAGCGGGACGGCCAAAAATTTCGGCAACTTTCAACGATTACTTTTCAGTGAATACAAAATGTTATAGTATAGAACTTTTTATGATTTATTAAGATACTTATAAAGAATATAAAACAATATTAAAACTATTCAAATTAATTTCTTTAATGCCTTTTTTGCAAAGCAAAGGTGGCACTTTTTGGATCTTTTTTAATTGGACACGCTATATTTTTCTACTGTTAATATTATACCGTTTGTTGAAACGAATTCAACAAGGTGCCGCAATAAGTTATTTCGTTTTATAGAAAGTTGTAAAGTTGTGAGAAATTTGTAATAATAATAAGTTTATTTATTTCGGCCTTTCGGCCCAGAAATGAACTTGGCTTACAAAAATATATAAGTATAATACATTCACACTCACACCTATCCCTCCACTCCATCCCTCTCCTGTGTTTCTACTATCAACGTTCCCTCTCCTTCCTCTCTCTCCTTTTTTCTACCTCCCTAAGCCATTTAACCACCTTCTCGTTACTTCTACCATCCACCACTTGTTCCAGGCTATATCCTCTCCACTTCCTCACACTCTTCTAACAAATGCTTTATTGTACCATATCCCCGCTCGCATAGTTTGCATAATCTGTCCTCTTCCTTTAGCCAGTACCTGTTGTACTCCTCCAGATTCCCACATCTTGCTCTGGCTATTATGCATTGCCCCGCCTTACTCCCCTTCTTGACTAGGTACTCCGGCCTTAAGGCATATCTTATGTATTTAAACCTATTATTGTATCTAGAGGCGGCGATCCTCTCATATTGCACTTGTAGCTGTGTCTCACTGTCTCTGTCAGCTTCTCGCGAATTCGTACCTCGTTTACCTTATTCTCTTCGTACAGGGCCTTCTCGAAGCCCTCCTGGCTAAGGCCATTCCTCCTTAAATACTCCAGCCTATCTAAAGTGCTACTTATCTCTAACTTACTTACTGCCTTCTCCTTGTGAGGAATTTGTGTTAGTAGCACAATAAAGTAGGATTTAGCTGACCGAAGACGTGTCACACGTGTTGACCTAACTCCCTAATCTTTCACTATTTTACGATTTTTCATAAAACGAAATGACTTCGCGTAACACATCGTTGAATATGTCTCAACAAACGTTGTTATATTATGAAACTTTGAAACCTCTCCCACTACTTCAACCGTGAAGAAACTATTTATACCACATTATGTCCCCCATCACACCAAACAACTTTTCAGTTCTTTCTGAGATATTCCATCGTGTCGAATTGAAAAAGACACCCTGTACACCAAAGAACAGACTTTTTTGTATTAGGATTATTAGTACTCCTTGTTTACTTAATAATTGTTTAGATAAACATAATGTTAATAATGCCTAATCACCTTACAACTTTATCTAATTCTCCTACTTCGCAAAATTATCTACTACATACGCAGTGAACATTTTGTAATTACAAAAGACAATATTATTATCCATGTATAATTTTGTAATAAATATTTCGTTTACAAGCAAATATTTTAGAAACAACATTTTCAACTACTTGCGGAATTTTACAATTGTTAATGCTCGTTAATTCAGTTAACATTATTTTGCATAATTTTTTCATTCTAGAAACATTAAGGAGAAGACAGCGTAAAGAGAGACTGATAAGAAATATAGCTAAAAAATAGGAAATGTTGTTCAATTATAAGCACAATTTTACTACCCTGTGGTAGATATAATGTTCATACTACCACATATTAAAAAACAATAGAATTGAAAATATTACACAAGGAAGAACATTAAAGTTAAAAAAAAGTCGTCTAACACAAAACATAAAAACCGTTTTTTACTTACTGATCAGGATACTTATCGTTGCACGTTACATGTAGATCTATTTGTGCGTAAACTTCGGCTGGTCCTGACATGCCTTTTTGAGGCTTCAAAGTAATCAAAATATCCAATGGTTGCCATTTCTGCCTATTTTTTCTACTGCGTAAGTCACGAAGTTCGTCTCCAAAGATACTCTAGAAAATATGTATATTGCAATAAATTATTGAATGCATAAAAGTGTACTATACGTCATATTGAAAACAAAAGGTTACATATTTTCAAGACAAATTTACAGAAGCGTATAGCTGAGGTCGAAAGAGCTACAGTGAGGTCGTAAATTACGACGATAAGCGAAAACATCGATTGATCTAGCCGCATGCAAGGCTGTAGGTGTCTTAACACGTTCGCTACCAAGCGTCACATATGCGTGATGCACCCATTCTCTACATTTACGGTATTATCTACATATAATAAATCATAAAAAATGCACAGTTTGAGTATTTAATGAGTATTAGGTGTGTATAAGTGCAGGCATCCATTGTATTATGCAAAACTGATCAAACTGTAGATATTAACACGTTCCGTGCCGAACCGATTTTCAGTGACTTTCCATTCACGCCACGTGGGTCGTATGCGCCCCACGTTGTCGAGAGTAACAGTTTTGCTTTCGACCCTATATGTCTTCTAATATCTATAAGATTGCAAAAATCATTGTTATCAAGAAAAAGGTAACGTTTAAGATGCACTATAGAGCAAAGGAAAAATTTTTGTTTTAACAAATTATCGCCGTAGTTGCATAGTTCAAGTCAACGGAGGGAAAAGACGGAAATATCGAGCGGCCTGAACGGAAAGTCCAGAGTGGGGCATATGCAACCCACACGGCACGGAAAATGTTAAGAATGTAAATCAAAATAATTCGTATGAACGTGTGAACGTGTTAAGTACGCCCTACACCAGTGCCGTACGCTTCCCTGGACGTAAGCAAATCGGCGAGAGTGTCAGTAAAATGTAGGATCGACCTACATCCACGTAAAAAAAAAAGTGTAGGGTCGATTGCACAAGTGGTAGTAAAATGTAGGGTCGATAGCAGCAGAAAAGCTGCTAAACATTTAGAATTAAATGTAACGATAGAAATTATTGCAATAATGTGTAATATCTTTCTCGATTCTAGAATATAAGAAAATTTGAATAAAATACGCGACGAGAATTGGGGAGAAGCATAAGTTAAACGCGTAAAAATATTCATTAATAAACGAACTAGGGACGAAGCTATTATTTCAATACGCGATGCACTGACTCTAGTATTTACTAAAATTCAAAAATTCTCGCATAAATTCCGAAAATAGATTATTAATTACGGTAAACTACTGAGACGGTTTAATTAAGGGTGGGCATGGTGCTGCTTTAGTTTGAAATGATTTATAAACACATAATTAACAGAGGAAAAACCGTGAAACGGCAAAACGTCAACATTCTAATTGTTATAACATGTAAACAAAACTTTAAATTTAGTGTAAACAGAAAAAATATATAATACAATTTATTTCACGGTATTGCAACAAATAAACGTTGAATCAATATTTAATTCGTATAAAAACAATTATTTAACGTAATAATTTTACCTTCACTATGGCTATTTTTAATCTACGACCACAGGTCAACCTGATTTCTAATCCTTACGAACTTTAAATTCAGTCTAAACTGAGAAAATATATAATACAATTTATTTCACGGTATTGCAACAAACAAACGTTGAATAGATTCTTAATTCGTATAGAAACATTTATTTAAAATAATAATTTCACCTTCACTATGGCTATTTTAAATTTACGACCAAGGGTCAACCTGATTTTTAATCCTCCGAACTTGATTTCACAACGAGAAAGTAATAAGATCGTTGAAACGTACTTATTTGTCAAAGAAACTTGCAAAAATGTATAAATAATAATATGTAATGTTTTAACAAATTTTTGGAAGTATAAATTAATAATAAAATTGTGAAAATTAATAAATTATACGTTATTATAACATTAATAGAATTATGACTAAACCGAAGTTCGAAGTCGAGTATTTAAAGTCTGATATTACGTGCCTAGCGAGTGCCGGTAATTGTTAAAATTTGTTTAATAATTAGTAATAGAAATTCTAATTGATTCTAATGTATACAAGTGTTACAAGAAGGCTGAGTGTGTACAGGGTGGACATAGACTAGCTAGTAGCCCCCGACCACTCTATTCACATCTCAGAACCTTCAGGTCAAAATACGCCGCGAAGTGTCTAGGGCCCAGTATAAAGGGTGAATAAATTAGCGGGACATCGTCGGGTCCTTATATACCTGCGGTACCCTCTCCCCAAAGTCATTAGCAAAATCGTCCGTTAGGTCAGGCGGGAAATTTTCGCGGGAGATTTTCGCGCGAGAATTCCGATATCGTAACACGGTATAATTTATCAATTTTCACAATTTAATTAAAAATTTATACTTCCGACAAATTGTTATAACATTGCATATAACAATTTATACGTTTTTACAATATTCTTCAATGGAAACATAGGTTTCAGCGTTCTCGTTACTTACTCGTGGTTAAATTAATTTCGTAGGGATTAAAAATCAGGTTGACCTGTGGTCGTAGATTAAAAATAACCATAGTACAGCTAAATTTATCGTGTTAAATAATTCTTTTTACACGAACCAAAAATGTATTCAACGTTTGTTTGTTATAATATCGTGAAATGAATTATTTGTGCAGTTCTGTGCATTTTCTGTGCAGTTCAACCTAATTTACTTAAATTTACATTGCGAGACAGTATACTGTAACAAGTAGTAACAAGCAAACGTTGAATAAATTCCTAATTCGTATTAAAAAAATTATTTAACACAATAATTTCAGCTTTATTATGATTATTCTTGATAAATGACCACAGGTCAACTTGATTTTTAATCGTTATAATCTTTAAATTCAGTGTGAATAGAGAAAATGTGTAATATAATTCATTTCACAATATTATAACAAACCAACGTTGAATACATTTTCCATTCGTGTAAAAAGAATTATTTAACACGATAAATTGAGCTGTACCATGGTTATTTTTAATCTACGACCACAGGTCAACCTGATTTTTAATCCCTACGAAATTAATTTAACCACGAGTAAGTAACGAGAACGCTAAAACCTATGTTTCCATTGAAGAATATTGTAAAAACGTATAAATTGTTATATGCAATGTTATAACAAATTGTCGGAAGTATAAATTTATAACAAAATTGTGAAAATTGATAAATTATACCGTGTTACGATATCGGAAATCTCCCGCGAAAATCTCCCGCGAAAATTTCCCGCCTGACCTAACGGACGATTTTGCTAATGACTTTGGGGAGAGGGTACCGCAGGTATATAAGGACCCGCGAAATTATTATTTTAAATAAATGTTTCTATACGAATTAAGAATCTATTCAACGTTTGTTTGTTGCAATACCGTGAAATAAATTGTATTATATATTTTCTCAGTTTAGACTGAATTTAAAGTTCGTAAGGATTAGAAATCAGGTTGACCTGTGGTCGTAGATTAAAAATAGCCATAGTGAAGGTAAAATTATTACGTTAAATAATTGTTTTTATACGAATTAAATATTTATTCAACGTTTATTTGTTGCAATGCCGTGAAATAAATTGTATTATATATTTTCTCAGTTTAGACTGAATTTAAAGTTCGTAAGGATTAGATATCAGGTTGACCTGTGGTCGTAGATTAAGAATAGCCATAGTGAAGGTAAAATTATTACGTTAAATAATTGTTTTTATACGAATTAAATATTTATTCAACGTTTATTTGTTGCAATACCGTGAAATAAATTGTATTATATATTTTTTCTGTTTACACTAAATTTAAAGTTTTGTTTACATGTTATAACAATTAGAATGTAGACGTTTTGCCGTTTCACGGTTTTTCCTCTGTTAATTATGTGTTTATAAATCATTTCAAACTAAAGCAGCACCATGCCCACCCTTAATTAAACCGTCTCAGTAGTTTACCGTAATTAATAATCTATTTTCGGAATTTATACGAGAATTTTTGAATTTTAGTAAATACTAGAGTCAGTGCATCGCGTATTGAAATAATAGCTTCATCCCTAGTTCGTTTATTACTGAATATTTTTACGCGTTTAACTTATGCTTCTCCCCAATTCTCGTCGCGTATTTTATTCAAATTTTCTTGTATTCTAGAATCGAGAAAGACATCAATTCGCGTTTTCATTCTTTACTTTATATTGTACATCACGTTTTATTCTATTTCAATTGAACTTGATTATAAAAATCAAGAATAACATAAAATCGCGGTTTCACCTGTTAAATAAAACTCAAATAAATCGCGTTTCGTAAACTTTTCGCGTGCGCCCATTTCACAGCCACCCCCAATTTGTGAGTCTTGCTAAATCAAGGCCAAGACGAATGAATCAAATGATTGACGGAAGGAAGACACTCAAAAGACATGAGGAATCTGAGAGGAGGAGATGCAGCCAAATCGACGTTGCAGTGCCCAGCTGTTTGATCTACGAATGGTGAGTGTATTTTTAGGTTTGGTGATTGGTTACACATGTGTGCATGGATATTTCGAATTGAACTACCAAGAGTTAAAATTCGAACTCGATGGATGTGAGCTCCAATACAAACTCTACGGGCCACGAGAGCCACTCGTGCAGAATGCCCACCCATTGTTAGAGTATCCCAATAGTATACCGTCTTAATTCAATTTAGAGTCAATTTTCGCAATGAATACCCACCTACAATTTTCGATCGATACGAAAATTTATAACGTCGCGTTTAATAATACCTTCATCCCTATTTCGGTTTTTGCTTCTTTTTACACCGCGTTTGTTTGATACCACCCTTAAATTTTTACTAAGTATCCCATCTAAAATGGACTATACATATAGATGTATCTATTAATAATACAGTGAATGCCTCAGAAAAAGACTGACTGTTTGCCATTAAATAGATTTATTTTCAATAAGGCAAATTTCACCTTTAGTTTTTAAACAATGAAAAAGAGATAGCATAAAATAATTTTTTTTTAAATCATTAAAAATAATTATCATCATTCTTAACACTAATTAGATTTAATAATAAAGAAATCATGCCAAAGTGACAATCACCAATTTCAATGAAACTTTAGTATAATGTAATCCTCAAAGAATAATTAAATATTCAATGTATCTTTTTAATTAGCAATTGTTCACATTGTAAGCATGCTTTCATAATTACAAGCAATAAACCTATTTGTTCTAATATCTCAAATTATTAAAGATAGAGAAATGATGTAAATGAAAGGATTTTGTATCCTTGAACAAAGAATTCAATTGGAAAAACAAATATCGAAAAAATTTATTCTCTTAGATAATGTTAAAAATTATTCTATATGGAATTGTCACACATTTTTCTTTTCAAACATTGGAAATATGTTTTTATGAGAAAAAGCAATGAAAATATTATATAAACATTAAATATGTTACTACAAAGTTATGATAAAAACATGAAATGATAACAAACTTGTTCTTCATATACTATAGTATGCAAATAAATTGATAATATTTATATAATCTATTTACATAAGCTATGTTTACAATATTTCATTTATCGATAAGACCTATGAATACAAACCT
>NW_017100150.1:311621-312914 GCF_001263275.1 Habropoda laboriosa
TTCATACTTCTATAATTTTATAATGAAACATTTATAACTTTATGTTTATATAACATATATTTGTTATTTTTATTCATGAAATATGTTATCCATATTACACCATTTAGCATTTATGTTAATATTAAAATTTCATTTACTCTATCATGCACACATGCATGCTTTACTTATATAACGATATACATATTGTATGTACACGTATATGCTTATTGTACCTTTTAATTTAAAAAAAAATAACTCATATTACACACAGATAAAAAAATTACAAAATTACATTTTATAGGTTTTTATATTAGCAATTTCATTTATTGATTATAAAACATGTCAATTTTCTCACAAAAAGCTGAATAATTATATTAAGGGAAAAAATTTTAAGAATTATGCACATTATTATTTAGAGAAATAAATGTACATGTTTCATTAGGATGATAAAAACATGCAACTTTAATGTAAACAAATTTTAGTATATGTATATATGACGCACCTTTAAAACCTCGAGTTCGTTTTCCTGTCGATCTTTAAAGGACTCACAGGACATATTTTCCCTAATACATTATATTTTCATTGTTGAATCTCAAATACTATTCTTCAACAAATACTGATCACTTAATTTAATTCATTGTTCAGCGTTTAACCTTAAACTATTACTAAACAATACTAACGATTTTCAGTATACTAAGTACTTGCACGATTCACATCATTTCACATCACTATTAACTAAAAAGTCTTTTAACTTTTAAAAATAAGTTCAAGTTTATAAGTACATTACTTCACAACTTATAAAAATACTAATATAAATTCACAAATAATTCTATACCGCTAATAAACCGACATTAAACGAGTAATATACGCAACAAAAATATGTCTAGATAACCGATAAAAATAAATAACAGGTCTGTTCATGTATGACCCACGCAAAGTTATAGGATGTATAGTTGTGAGAATTGCGGGAAATTTAAATTTCTTTTAACCCTCTTGCACAGTATAATAATTTACTGATAAATCGGTATTCAAGGTATTCCTAATGTAAATTAAAATATGACATAATAATTTAGTATAAAATAAGATTTTAATGCTACTACTTTTTAATATTAAAACTGTTGACATATTTTGATACATGCTGTATTAACACAATATTCAATTAAATATTCATATAACTCGAAAGTGATTCGAATTCACTTTTAGTAAAAGTATAGATTATACGATATTAAAAATTATCATAGTAACTATTAATATAGTATTCTAATGTTTTCTTTAATTAACATTTAATAATTCTTTTCATTTCTTTTTTTCTAC
>NW_017100150.1:313100-315388 GCF_001263275.1 Habropoda laboriosa
GTGTAATAGTTAAACAAAGATTAAACAATAAGTGTATAAAATAATAATACTGACTGTATGAACAAAGTTTACTCTATATTATCTCTTTATTCTTACATGTAGAATACATATAATTACATGTTACATCTTACATGTGACAATACATATTAGCATTATATATTGCTGTATATAATTATTCTCTATTATTTATATTGATTAAAATTCCTGTATGCAAACCTTTTAATTAAAATATTTTCAGTAATTGTACTAGTATATTGTAACAACTTTCATAAATAAAGAACATGGTTTTAGAGTATTGTCATTCTATTCTTATACATATATTTGCATGTTTTATAACATCTTTCATTAAAATTCATTTTAAACATATATAAAAAAATATTACTCATAATAAATATGCTGTATTTTAGCAAAATGCAACATAAAATAAGACAAATATTCAGTAGCAAATAGTTTGAAGGGTATATTTTTTTTTTAAGGTACAATACACACTTAGTATTGTAATTTTTTTTCCTTCATTTTATATGTTATTTTTACAAAAACATTAATGTCAGATACGTGCAATAATCATTTAAACAGAATATATTCAAAATTATTTCATAGGGAAAAGTGTGACATTTATAACTCCTGCATTGTGAAACTTTAAAAGTTAATCAGTGCAAACATTTTTAATGAGAGATTACATTTTCAATAAAACAATTTGAATGAGAGACGAATAATATATATTTTCTTTAAAAAGTATGCCTTCTACAAATGTACATAATTTTCTAGAAATGTATTTATTTTAAGAATTGATAACATAATTTCCAATTAATTTGTTAGGTAATAAACCATCAATCAATTTTATATTAGTGTAACATGTTTTATATAATGAATGTACATATATTCCTTCTAGGAACTATCTCCACCTACTTTTATTTAAATTTATATAAGGTTCATCTCATTTGTTTAGTTCTTGAAGATTTACTAAGTAAAACTATTTCCTTTATATATTTTTTGATGTAATAAAAATAACAAAACATAACATAGATAAAGCACAATTCCTTTAACCAAATAAAAATGTAGAAAGGTGATTTCATATAAGAATTGAGTAGACAGCATTTTCATAAAAAAAGACAATCTAAGCTACAAACTTAGTGACCAAATTAACATATAAAAGCCTTAATTTAACTTTAAAACAATTTCTAAATAATCTTTGGAATATGCATCATAATAAGTTACGAACTGTACGAATACTTATTAGGCGTTTATTTTTGCTATTTTATCAATTTTCATTCATAATTACATAAACAATGCGAATATTCTTCTTTTGTTTATTTGACGAATATTTTCTACATCCACTGTATATTTTCTTCACAAACAAAATTTTCACAGTTTTAACCAGTAAGGTTATAAAGTTTCATATTTAACTTATTTCAATATTCAATATTTTGTAATTAATATATTAAAAATTGCTGAAGTATATAATTTATACTTTACTATGGAAATATTGAAATTTTTTTAATCCTCGGTTGTAAAATTTAATTTCTTTGTAAAGTAAATAAATTATTAAAAGACTAACAGTAAAGAACCCCGTTTATAATATGTGTTACCCTCTTATTCTTGAAATATTTTTCAAGGTGTTATAAGCAACTTTGTAAATTATTTTTATCTAGTGTAAATATTTTTAAATAAATTAATGATACCAATTAATATGAACATATTATTAACATTTAAATGATTAAATATTTTTATGTTAATAATAGCAGTGAACGTAAACAAACTATATTTTAAAATTTTGAAAAAATACTTATAATGTAACAAAACATTGTAAAATAATATGGAACCATAAAAACAAGATGTTAATGATCTATTCGTACAGTTACCAATGACTAACTCTAACATAACAACCTGTACTTTTTATATTCGTTTCATGATTTATATAGAGTATCAAAGAAGTATTCTAATGTCAAAAATCTTCCAGAAACGTGATTCTTCGTTAAAAAATAAAAAATCTGAAGTCTTAAACAAATAAATACAAATATTCAGTTTAATTTTATATCGAAAGCCGAATGTGTCACTGTAGTGTGTTGGCAAAAGTTGAATAACAACTGTGCAGATTTAATTTCGTCTTTATTTGAGTAAAAATCAAAAACCGATAGCAAAATGGTTCTTGCGGATTTGGGTCGTAAAATAACATCTGCACTTCGATCTTTGAGCAATGCAACTGTCATCAATGAAGAAGTAAGTATTTTTATAAAGACATAACCTTAAAATTCTTTTTGACATAAGAAATTAAATTCTAACATATG
>NW_017100150.1:315546-316029 GCF_001263275.1 Habropoda laboriosa
ATTTCTATATACAGTCTGTTATAAAAATATTTGGACACTGGTATAGCATTTGACCTTTATGCTCTGTATTTTAAGTAAACATGTGAAGAACAAAAAAAAATATGTTATAACAACATAAACATTGTTCATATATTTCTCTAAGAATTAGAAAATCACTAGGTATATTAACAATAAGTGCCTGAATATTTTTACGATACAAGAATTAGTCATTCCTCATTTTCTCTTCTACTATTTAAAAAACCATATGTAATAAATAAAAAGGTTTTGCATTTTTGTTATGTAGAAACTATGCTATACCATAACATGATAAATTTTTTTGTTCCTTGTATGTTTACTTAAAGTAAAGAGCATAAACGTTAAATTCATACTGATATATTCAAATATTTTTGTAACTTTATATATGATTAGTCAAGAATATTACCATGTTGCACCATAGTGCATCATAAGAAATTTTTAATATTCTGAAAATTATATTTAAAAAAA
>NW_017100150.1:316102-341921 GCF_001263275.1 Habropoda laboriosa
GAAAATTATTTATGAAAACTAATATATTTAAAGGTAAAAATATTTTTCTTGTTGATGTTTTATTCTTCTGTATAAATTTCTTTTGTGTTATTTGTAGGTTCTTAATTCTATGCTAAAAGAAATATGTGCGGCATTACTTGAAGCAGATGTTAACATTAGGCTCGTCAAAGAGCTAAGAGAAAATGTGCGTCGGGTCATTGATTTTGATGATATGGCCGGTGGTCTAAATAAAAGGCGAATGATCCAAAGTGCTGTATTTAAAGAACTTGTAAAGGTAAGTAATTTGTTTACTATTTGAAAGAAAATATTGAAAAATAATTTTACTTATTATTTGAAAATGTCTTGCCCTTTTTTAAGTAAATTTATTATTTATTTATCAATAAAGCTCTCTGCTACATTTCTATTACACATCATATCAGGACATAATCGCATCTGCTATAGTTGAAATGATTTGATTATTCTATTTGTATTTCATAAGACTCAGCCAGGGAATACCTCTGACTGAAAACTGTTTTGGACTAAAGCTAGTGATTAGAGAAGTAAACTGAACAACAAAGTTCTATAAGCATAATATTAAATAAAATACTTATTGAGATAATTTGATGAAAGATTAACAGATACTACTTACACTGTAAAACTACAGTAATTGTTTTAAAAACATGTGTATAAAGGTCAATTTACTGCAGGAATTATTGATAAATTCATTAAACCATATGATGCCAATTTTAAAACTATTAATGTTGTACACAACACTTGATTCATCATTATAACAATGTATATTAATTACATTCATCCACAGAAGACATTTGTAAAATTGAGCTTTAACTCCAAGTTTTAGCAATGACAAATTCTTTCCATGGTCAAATTCCAGTACAGAAACGTATACATTATTTTCATGGATTTTTTTTATAAAATTTTTTTTAATTAATCTGCAGCAATCTTTCAATCATGCAGCAACAGTTCTGTTTTTGTCTACATTATTTGGGCTTTGTTCTAATTGTTATTTACTAGTAAAACAAAAATCACCTACATTACATAGTTCAAGGTTGTTTAAAAGAGTATGGAGCATTTTCTCAAAAATACTGAAAGAATATATGATACTTCATTTGATATGTTTATTCAAATTTTTTGTTACAGTATTCTTTAAACAAATTGTACAAACATTTTATATTCAGATTGAATGTACACTTTTATGTCAACCTTACTATGGTTTTACAAGCAGGTGAAATAGTAAATTGCAAATTTTCAAAATGCTGATTTCTTTTTAAAAGATAATTGCGAAATTTCAGGTAGGGAAGATTATATTAAATTATATGCGTTAATCCACAATCAATTGTCTGCAATCGTATTTAAGAATATAATAGAATACACGTGATATACTGTGAAATTTGTTGATAATCGCAAAATATTTTGCAATATTAATGAATAAAGTTTTAATGATGTATGTAAAAAACAGTGTGTCTGTAATGTTACAGCATTTATAGAATATAGTGTGTGAAATCTGTCTGTTTTAATTGTTTTTACCATAAGTATCACCTATTAGAATGCTACATATACAATAAAAAATTGTAAAAGTGAACTGTTAAACAATTTTGTATTAATATTGTATTGATATTTGTATTATATTTTATTACATTGTTGTATGTATTGTTTTATAATTGTATTAATATTTTATATCAAAATCCAATCCACTGGACAAAAAAGATTAATGATATTTTTTATTGAATTATTTTTATGATAAATACTATCCATGACAACACGATATATAGAATATAATATTATGAAAACCATTTTTGCATATTCTTTTGGATTAAAAAGTTTACTAGAAAAACGTAATATGGAAATTAATTTGGAACAGAGTAAACAGAGAAGAAAAAAAATTTTAACCCCAGATGAAATCGAACCACGGACCATTCGTTTACTATGCTATAGCTATAGCCATTACGCCAAGCGATCTGCTTAATTTGGCCGCTTGCTTCCAAGCTTCTTTGCGCCCCAATGACTGAATTCAACCTTTATTATTTAATATCTCATAAACTATTGAATGTCTACACCCAGAATTAGACGAAGGATATTTAAATAGATTGTTTACTTATTAAATGAAATTTACCATTTTAAACATTACACGTTGACTACCTCAAGATAGATAGAGATGAATGAAGTGAAGAGCGGGATAAGGACGAATGCAGGGAAAAGGAATGGAAGAAAGAGTATATGAGGAAAAAACAAGAGAAACTGGGAAGAGATGTGGAAAACAGATAAGAAGAAGAACAAAGGGAAAGCGGTCATAATGAAGTATAGAAATAAAGGGAACTTTTTAAAGGAGGAGGTTATGCTCCGGAAGCAGTGGAAACAACGGCAAGCGAGGGTGGTGTTTTGAGACTGGAACTGGAAAGAAGAGGTAGAGAAGTACAGAAGCAAGAGGAAGAAAGTAGGATATAACGAAAATAGCATACAAATATTAATATAAGGAGGGGAAGGTACAACATGTGGTTTGTACAAGATTAGTGTAGATAAAGTTGTGTACTATATAAATATTAATATAAGGTTTGCGTTTAAAATGGAAGTTTACTCCTATGAGTATGTATGCGTGCAATGTACTACAATAAGCTATAAATTGGATAGTGTGTCTATGGTCAAAACGACTATACCGCTAAGATGGTCGATCTGTACGAGTGTTTTTAAATTTACTATGTTTTGTTACATTAGCCTCTAAAAAAGGGATCTTTTGAATACATTTACTCTATAAAATGCGTCGTGCGTTATGAAATCGCGATAGGTCAAAAGGAAAAAGTGAAATACAAGCAGTTTACAACAAGACATCTCAAAAGTCACACATAATTTAAAAATTGCGCCTTTACCTTTGTGATTTCTTTTTCACATGTATTACATTATTACATATTGCTTACTATAAAATTGATAAGAGACTACAATCTAACGGAGTATTGTAAAACAATCTATTTAATCTTAAACGCATAAATTTTTAATAATAGTATAAATACTTCTTATTATTATATTTATGTGTATTTTTTTGTTAATCTCTTTTGCTATTATTATTCTTTGTTTTCAAACATTTTCATTAATGTCTATATCATTAAAATTATTATTATTTGATTAATTACGAATTACGAATGTTCACATCAAGCATGTTCAAACTAACTTTCAAAACTTAGGGTGCTTCCCCCACTACCTATCCCATTAGTGTGATACAATGTTACCGACTGTGCAATATAAGAAGTTACACGACGAACTTCATCTCTCGTTGAATTTGAACATGCCTGATTAAAATTTTTGTTTAAATATGAAAAAATGATTAGAAGCGTGGCCAGATGATTCAAGGACGTGCGTCTTGCGGTAATAAAAAAAGCTTCTTCCCAGGTCTTCTTGATTTTATAGTTCTCGACATTTTTAGCACAATACCACCTGTTTCTTTTTATCACGCGAGACATATTGCAGCCGACATCGGGACAAGTTTAACGATCTATGACATTGCGATTTTGAAATGACATTGGATAGTAAAGAATTAACGTGGAATCGTTTTTCGGTTTTTGAGAAAGTTAATAAATACTGTTATTTGCTTTTCGCGTACAATCGTCATTCGGAAACTGAAATTTCTTACTTTGTCTACTGAAATCTACCAAATTGCTAAAATATCGATTGTTGTCGATCAGTATGACTCCGATCATTCGAAGGATGTTTCAGTGTAGTAACGATTAGTAATGTAGTATCAATACCGTGGCTATCCAGCCCATATAATGCTCGCAAAATACGTAACGTATTAAGTGACATGTTCTCCAATAGATGGATTGGACGTGGATGAAACATTACCTGGCTGCTGAATTATCACCGCTGGATTATTTTTCGTGGGGGACTTTGAAATGAATCGTATATACAGCGATGTTATGTAGCGATGGTATGTAGCAAGAACGAACTAAGAATGCATATCGTAATATAAACTAAAGAAGTGTAAAACACGTCATTCACTTATCCCATTTGTCGTGTACGTAAGTGTATTGTCGTGAGGGGTCAACATTTTTTAGCATCTAACGAAGTAAATCGATTCATTTGCGCCTCGTTCCTCATTTTTCTTTTCTTTTCATTTAAACATGATTTATACTGTTCAAGGTCATTTCACGGTTATCACATTACTGACAGTGTACTGTGATTTTTAGAGGTGTAGATGATGCGAATTAGCGTATCTCTTCACCAGCAAAAGATTCTAATTCGCGTCTCCCGTTAACAATGTATTATGATATCATAGGTCATTGAACTGGTTTCTCGTCACCGGTTACAGTGTCACCTAATAAAAAACGAGCGGAAGGTAACGACGATGACCTTGAAATGATCTTAAAAATGACCTTGGAGAAATTTGTTTTATTATTACTAGATGCACGTCCTTGAACCATGTAACTCTCGTTTAATTTTTTTCGTATCTTCACTAACAGCGGAAGTAATTACGATATTCATAGTAAGGGGAACATCCTGTTGTACTCCTATGTAAGAAATGTTTTGCATTCGTCTTATAAACATTAATATTCTACAATATATCGTACATTGTATTTCAGACTCTTCATTACATTGTTCTTGAATTTTTTGAAAGGCTTTCTTTTTTAATACAATCCGACTGTTTTATTGTAGTTAATTGACCCTGGAGTGAAAGCTTATCAGCCAATAAAAGGACGACCAAATATAATTATGTTCGTTGGTCTACAAGGTTCAGGAAAGACAACTACTTGCACAAAACTTGCTTATCATTATTTAAAGAAAAACTGGAAAGCCTGCTTAGTTTGTGCCGATACCTTTCGTGCTGGCGCATACGATCAGATAAAGCAAAACGCAACGAAAGCAAGAATTCCGTTTTATGGAAGGTGAGTAATGATTGGAAAATTATTTACAATCTTAAATAAATAAGTGAAAAATACAAATAAATAACATTACTGTTACTGTTATTAAAATTAAAATTACTATCGTATTTTATGTATAATTGTTCTTTGTAATCTTCTTTAAAGATATTCTCAATATTGTCAAGAATTAAAATTCTTTGGCTTTAAAAGTGGATATGTAAATTATGAGTCCAACGTAGAGAGGTCGTGAGAAGGGCGAGAGCTTCTTTTTGAGCGGAATTTGCTTTAAATTGTAGTGATTATGTATAAAAGGGTAAAACTGTAAAATATTAGGAAATTTCGAATAGTGTTTATAACAGAAATAATTTTTCTAAGCATCAAAATTTTAATGTCGGTACTAATAGTCTTCGTTTCTTATTACAATATATTTGTAATATACTATATGGAACTTTCGTTTAAAGGACTCCTGATAACCGAGCGATGTCTGTTACACGTATGTTAATTATTAGGTTTAGGGCTAATAATGATCAATACCTTTTTTTACTCAGAATTCAACTTTGTTCGATATTTTGGCGTAAAAAGTATAGCATTCCATTGAAAATAACGAAGTTGACCTTGAAATCTCCGAAAAGCCTTCATCTATAATAAAAGTACATACACTACGTAATGTGCCCCTGCAAACCATGCAACTCTTGCATAAAACAAATTTTTCATACAACGCATACTTTAGAAATTGTTCGAGAAATTACGTGGACCGCCCTATATGTATAAGTACAACTTCCGACCCAAGTCTGATAGGTCCTCGGTGTCTAAAGCACGGGTCTCCTAAATAGGTAGCCTTCCTGACGAATCCAATCGGAGACCCAGAACGAAGGCACACAACCTTTCCTTTTCCGCCTATCTCATTTCTCCCTTTTTCAAAATTTTTGATTTACATGGGGGAAATCTTGCATAGACACCCCGCCTCTCTTGGGATCTCATCCCTCCTGCCTAACAATCACCGCCAAAAAGTCATCTCTTCCCGAGTGTGAAATGCTCAGCCAAATCTGGGCACCACACGTTCCTATTCGCGTGAGAACGTTAAAGATACGAGCTATAATAACTATACAGGTCGACGTGTATGATATGTCATTTTTATATGCACTTTTCGTTTCACTTCGTTCCTTGGATGCAAATAATAATAATGTTGCATGGTAAATAACGTTATAATAATGCTGAACAAATTTGTTATCTAGCTATACAGAGGTGGACCCAGTCACAATAGCACAGGATGGTGTAGAAATGTTTAAAAAAGAAGGTTACGAAATCATTATTGTTGATACCAGCGGTAGACACAAGCAAGAAGAATCCCTGTTCGAGGAGATGCTTCAAGTTGCAAATGCAATTGTAAGTAATTTAATAGTTACTCGTATTTTCTGTGAAAAAAAAACAAAAACAGATCAGTAATAGCGATTTCAGCATGCTATCGTTAAAGATCATTCAAGGTCACTGAACATAGTAAAACAGTTATTATTACTTTAGAATTGTGGAACCGCGGATACATCTTATCATCGCTGGATTTATTCTAGCAAATGCTGTAATTCATTGACTCTTACTTTTATGTAAATAGACAGTTTTGCCGCAATGTTTACGTTCTAATAATACATTATGCCCAGTTACGAACGTAAACGTTGTGGCAATTAACGACATTGCGTGGAATATCAGTAGTCAGTATCGATTTAATTTCCGAGTCAAATATCACCGTGATAATCAAGATAAAAGTTTTCTTTTAAAGAAGAAATGGATAGGATCAAAATTCAATAATAGCCTTGTATGCTGAACGGTATCCGAATCGTACACATCCTTCGCACCGAATATTTCAGAGATTGTATAAAAAAAAAAAAGTAAGAGAAACCGGAAGTTTGACTACACATAAGTCACTAATCATCGAAAATGGACAATCGATGAAACAAACGAAATTGGCGTACTTGCGATGGTAGCTCGTAATCCACAGATTAGTTCTCGACAAATTGAAAGCGAGTATGCTATCGGCAGAAGGAACGTGCTATGAATCCTTGTTACCATTGGTACCATATTAGTCTCCATCAAGATTTTCTCAGTACGGATTTTATGAATCGTGTCGCATTTTGCCAATGGAGTCGACATGAAATACGAAACGAACGCAACATATTTTTCTTCAATATTGTTTACCGATGAAGCTACATTTACTAACCACGGAAATCTAAATCCGCATAACATGCCACACTAGTCTGTCGAAAATTCACGTTGGTTACGATAAGTTGAGCATCAATGTGAATGGGTAGTTAACGTGTAGACCGTATTTTATCGATGGGACCCTTACTAGCGAAAGATGCGAATATTTTATAAGAAATACATTGGGGAATTTATTAGAAAATGTACCACTAAACGTTCGCCAAACAATGTGGTTACAGCACGACGGATGTTTAGCACACATTATGCTCGGAGAATAAGAGACACATTCAATGAACTGTACCTAAATTGATGGATAGGACGTGAAGGATCAGTTTCGTGGCTAAGTTGTTCTCCAGACTTAATCCCATTAGAATTCTTTCTCTGGGAAGCACTCACAAATGTTGCCTATCAAGAAATACCGACTACATACAGCGGAAAATATGAGACAACAGATTACTGCAGCATGTGCTGGAATAAGTTCAGAGGCAATAAAACGTGATTCAGCGTTACAAAGATTGCAACTTTGCATCGACACAAATGGTCAACACTTCGAACATCTCCTGTAATGTAAGAAAATTTCTTTTACCACCACATTTGACCTTGAATGACCTTTAATGATAGCATGCTGAAATCGCCACAATAGCGGCTATCACACAGTGATAAAAAAAAAATATTGCAGCCCATTCAAAAAAATTGAGATGACCTTGAAATCTTCTCTATGCATCTGTCCACATAAAAAGTATTTACGTCACATTGTGTTCCCCTCTATATTGTGCAAGTTTTGTATATAACATTTTTCCATATTATTACAAATAACAAAAATATTCCAGGTGGACGAAATTTTTGCCCCACCTTGTATATCATAAATGTTAAGAACGAAAGAGCGTTGTTTATTAGATTTTTTACAACTTTGATAATTGCTATTTAATATTTTGGAAACAATTTAAATTTGTAAGTTTTAATAATTTAATTCTTTAAAACTAACGATAAATATCATTTTGATTGAATGAAACAAAATGTATGATCACGGAGATAAGGTTTTATAAATTAATGTGGAACGCTTAAAAATTTTTCATTTTCAAACAAAATATGCGCTGTTCCTACATATAACAGAAACTTAGTTTACATTTTCTGAGCATTATTAAACATAACTATATCTCAATGAAAAATAGGTGACATTATTAATTCTCTTTTAAAATCAAATGATTTGACGTAATTTTTATGTATTAAAATTTTTTTTTATTTTCTAAATAATAAATACAGATTTTTATTATTTTTAGCAACCAGACAATATAATTTTCGTAATGGACGCAACAATAGGTCAGGCTTGTGAAGCTCAAGCAAAAGCTTTTAAGGAACGTGTTAATGTTGGTTCTATCATTATCACAAAACTTGATGGACACGCGAAAGGTGGAGGTGCTCTTTCAGCGTAAGTTTTCATAGTCTCTAAATAATTTATTTGAACTTTTGTAAAATATCTTGAAGAGAACATTTGTACTCTTATAAGCTTGTGTTTGTGTGTACAATAATAAAAAAAGATAGTAGTAATAACTACGCCAACAATCGTAATTATTTCTGTAGGGTTGCTGCAACACAAAGTCCAGTAATCTTTGTAGGTACTGGAGAACACATAGATGATTTAGAACCCTTTAAAACAAAACCGTTTATTAGTAAATTATTGGGTATGGGTGACATTGAAGGGCTTATAGACAAAGTAAATGAATTAAATCTTGATGATAATGAAGAACTACTTGAAAAAATCAAACATGGTCAATTCACCTTGAGGGACATGTATGAACAATTTCAGAATATTATGAAAATGGGGCCGTTTTCTCAATTAATGGTAAGGTCTGTTCCGTTATTTTATTTTATCAACTAGTTCAACTAGTACCTTTAATATTTTCTATGACTTGTATTGAAGTTTCTATAATATGAATACTATAAATACGAAATTTTTTATATACAATTCTTTGTTAAACAGGGTATGATTCCTGGCTTCAGTCAAGATTTCATGTCGAAAGGTACAGAACAGGAGTCTATGGCAAGATTAAAACGTTTAATGACCATCATGGACAGCATGAATGATGCAGGTTATTTTTTATCTTTCAATTAAATACACCTATTACATTTGTAAATTGACCTGGATTATATTCCAAATTGGAAGATTTAATTTTATTATACTTTTTCGGAAATTCTATTTGTATCCTGTTATAGGAAATAACATTTCGATAAGTTATTTTTAATAAATTACCGATGTTATTTTAAACAATTTAATCAGTAGCATAATTACCTGATGAAGGAAAGGTCTGGATTATATATTAGTGTTAATTTATTTTTTGTTAATTATATAACTTACAATTTTTAAATAAAAAAAAAACTGAATTAATATTTATAGAATTGGACAACAGGGATGGTGCAAAATTGTTCAGTAAACAACCGGGTAGAATAGTAAGAGTAGCTCAAGGCTCCGGAATGACTGAAAAGGAAGTCAAAGATTTAATTACACAATACACAAAATTTGCAGCAGTTGTAAAGAAAATGGGAGGTATTAAAGGATTATTTAAAGCAGGAGATATGACTAAAAGTATCAATTCTACACAAATGGCAAAATTAAATCATCAAATGGCAAAAATGATGGATCCTAGGGTTTTACAACAAATGGGTAAGCAATACTTTTCTAGCGGTAGAGTATGGCAGAAGGAAAGAAATAGAGCGAGGAGAGAGGAAAGAAAGAGGAAGGAAAGATACATTTCGTCTTGGGTCTGCTAATGGTCTCCTCAGTTAAGCTCAAGTTCAATAATTCAACATAAAGTTAATATTTATTTCTGTTTCTATTTTATTTTTATTTTACATTTACTTATATCACATTTATTTTTTCTCATCTTTTTTTACGTTATGTGTCTTATAAACATTCTCTCTATCTCTCTATCTCTCTTCTCTATTTTATTAGATAGTCTAACCAACTCCATTATAAATCAAATGATTATTTAAAGAGAAATGCACTGAACAAATTCATGACTATTTTTGCATTTATCTAACGTTTATGTAATTTTATTATTATTGATACAATTGAAGTATGCAATTGTTTAACAGTATAGTTACTACTTTATGTAATTAGGCTATGGTATAAATCGACCATGCAAACCTGAAAGTTCTGAAGTTCTAACAGGCGGTTGGGCCATCCCTATTACTCTACTATCCTATACTATCTTTGCTTGAGGGGAACTTTTGGTATATATAGATAGATACATCAGTGGTTCTCAATAAGCCGTCGGTAATGCGTCGGTATGTCGGCGCATAAGACGAACATTTAACAGCACCTAGGACGTTAATTTCCAAATAACTCACATATAATAAACTGTTATTGTAAAGGAAACCTCAGGAAATGTATTGATATTTTTTAAGATTTAGAAAAGTGAAAAGTAAACATTTTTTGTTATTACTGAATAATAAAAATAGTTTTCTGCACTTTACAAAATTGCAAACAAAATTCTTAACTTAATATTCCACCCTGAACCTTTAGCTTTGGTTGGTCGATCTGTAAGTTATAAGATGTTACTAGTATTGTGATAATAATTAAGTTTTAACCATTGCTAATCATCTGATACAATGATGCAAAGCACCTAAAACTTTTGAAATTATTGAATTATTGAAATTATATTGAACTATTGAAATTATAACTATGGTTTACTTTAATCAATAGCAAGATAAAAAAATTTATTATTTATTTTGGTCTAAATATTTCAATTTTTTCAGGTGGCATGTCAGGATTACAAAATATCATAAAACAACTTCAACAGACTGCAGTTGGAGGACTTGGAAATTTAACAGGTGGTTTTGGTGGAAAATCATAGAAAAAAATTGTCAGGCAGCACACTGACTGTCTTTCATATAATTCCTTGTACAACATCATTTAGTAATGAAAGAAAAAAAAAGTGAGAATGGAGAGTGAAAGAAAGCAAAGGATTTTAAGCCTTTGAGAATGATCTCTTAAAAATTTCCAGAACAGTTTAGGAGAAATTTTATGTTTACAAATCTTTTACATGTGAAGGAAATAAAAAGTGATGTTCGTTACCACATATATGCTTTTTGAACCCTTTTCCGTGTTTCTTCTGATTTTCCCTTAGTTGTCATGGCTTGGAATTGAGGACTACATGAAAAAGAGATATGTGTTCCAGAAATTGCCTGTTAATACATTTCTACCCTCTAACACTTCTGAAGCATACTGGAGACCACAGTAAGACAGAACAAGTGCGTGTGCAAGAATTAACTACTGTTTACATTCGTACAAGGGACACTCCCAATATGTATTCAATGTTCAATGTTTAATAAATTTTTATTGAGTTGACATGATTTTGTGCATTGCACTCATTATTTAAATTCTTTTTAGCAGTTAATTTTCCAAAATTATGTAAACATAATCGTGTTTGGTGTTGTTTTCGTTGCAATAAGTTCAACAATTAGATTGAAGTCATCTTATAATGATAAAATGAAAAATACAGCAATTTTATTTCTCTTATTTTAATTCGTTGATTCAACTGATGAATCATCGTTAATTCTGGGAAACAGTGGGAATAATTCCAAAATAATTTGGAAGGTTAAACTGTATATGCTGCTCTACAAGGAGTGAATGGATAGTTGAGAAAAATGACTATGAACGTGGATAAAGGAACGAGATGCTGAGATAGTAAGGGAAAGAAAGTTTTAAACAGGGAAGGTCATTTGACAGAAATGCCTATTTAACATGTTTGGTAGATTTAAAGAAAAACATGAGAGCAGAAGGATTGGCAAGGGTGAAAATAGTAGGTGAGAAAGTACATGAATTGGCGTGTGCTGCTGAAATAGTTTCAATTGCAGAGAACAAAGTTAACATAAAAAGAAGACAGCAGAATTATGTAGAGTATAGGTCGACCAAGCAAACCTGACGGTTAGGTTAGATCAGGGAGGAGTTAGGGTCAGAAAGTGAAAGATGGAGAAGAACTTGTTATATCTTCGGTGGTAATTAGCCAATCACGATCGAGTAAGGCTATCGTACTTACTCTTCTTTGAACAACGATAAGCAACGATCAAGCGTATAATATAAACCAAGCCCAAATCTAACCCATATCAAAAATATATTTATGAGTATCTCGAAAACTAAAGCCGAGCGGCGCGGTGGTTACATGTATAAGTGAAATTGCTCAGAATATTGACCTTCATACTTATTTAAAAATCATTGAAATCGATGAGGTGTGCCCGGTTCTATATAATTACCCAGTTTACTATATTTGAATCTTTTGGAAATTAACGTCCTAGATGCTGTTAAATGTTTGTCTTTTGCGCCGATCCAGGTAAAAAGACAAGGCGGACAAATAATCTTTTCACTTTCCTATTCTTTTATCAGCGCAAAACATTACCAACGGCTGGTTGATAACCATTTATCTATTTACATCAGGACTTCCCCTCAAACCGAGACAATCTAGAACCGTAAAGTAGTGGGGATTATGCGCCCACCTGTTTTCCGCTCATTTACACAGGCATGCGCGTTAGAATCTTCAGGTTTGCTTGGTCGACCTGTACAGTGTTACATTTTGTAAGTACATACATAAGATGTACATATATCAGCCATTTCACAGTTGGAATAACTCATTTTCACGATTATCAGTAATTCCCAATAATCTTGCTTTACTGAACGTAGCTTGTGAACTAACTGCTCCATTCATAATAGAACACATACATGACCCTGAAACCATGCAGGAAAACAGTAAACCACCATCCAATTTAAAGAAAAATTGTTGCAACACAAACTAAGCTGTAACTCGAAAACAAAGTCATATCGGGCATGTTTATGTGAACTTTTTTTCTTATTTTAGTGTGCTGAATCAGCCCCTGCCGTACTTTCAACATGTTACGGAACACATTGTGTAAATATAAAAAGTACGTTTATATTCAAATGAGGGATATGTTAAGCCGATTTTATTTCCATAAAATTATAATTGTATTAATTATATCTGTTAAGGATTTAAACGAGTTCGCGGCGAATGCAGAAACCGTTTCGTGTTTATGTTCTGTCGCAGCTCGTGAACGCGAACCTTTTTTTCGGCATGCCGATAAGCACGTCTCACGTCTCTTCTTTCGGAGAGAGGAAAAAACACCTTGACTCACAGAATTCACAAAACAGTTAGTCGCCTTTGTTCTGTCATCGAACATGCAACGCAAACCATCAACCGTCTCCAAATTTAATTATTGCAATAGAACGGTGTTCGAAGACCCTATTCATGGCATTTTTCCACCATCACTATCCTACCAGCTACCAAACAATTCTTAACCTAACATAACCTATTTGAATAATTGAAACACTAAAATAATAAAATAAAATAACTGAAATAATAAAATTTCATGTCAATGTTCTCGAAAAAGCAGAAATTAACATAAATCCTTATGTCGCTGAATCGAGTAGCTCGAATGTTTCGAGTATAGTTCGAATATATTTGGAGAAGATAAAAATTTCCGAGCTGCCCGACTGCATCGATTATGAATGCTTCGAATATTGTAACCTACGTGTATATTAAGAAAAGGTGTACAATAATCATCTGGTCTCCACACTATAAAAACCATAAGACACAACTAAACGCTGTACAACACAAATTTCTTAGATGCGCTGCTTAACTTGGTTAACCAATAACTGCCACTGATCATAACTATTCAGATATTCGTTCACTGAACATTACGAGCTTAGAACATAGGAGGATTGCCCTCTACTTGATTTATTTTTATAAAATACTTAACGGACATGTCTACTGTCCAAAGATTCTTGAGAGAATTAATAATAATGCACCTTTAATAATACCTCTCGATTCGAACGTATCGATGTTATTACCAGACTGTCAAATGTAACAAACAAAATTACTAGCAACATAAATTTCTTTGGCTACTTTATATCCTCTTTTAAATCAAATGTACAGAAAGCTCTTTAAGGCGGTTAAAACAATTAGACAATTATTATATAAGCATTAATGCGGTATTTCACATATGTATAAAAAGGGACCAATCCGTTTATAAAATAAAATAAAAATAAATAAATAATAATTATTTTACAATTCGAACTACTCGATTTTTCCGACTTCTCGGATTACAATTCGAACTATGTACTCGATTCTTTCCAGCCGTTCGATTGTTTCGAGCTACTCGATCTTTTCGACTTCTCGAATTACAATTCGAGTTACTCGATTCTTTCGAACAGCTCGATTTTTCAGTCTTCTCGGATCGGATCGAAAACCGAGTCTCGGCTCAGTTCGAAAATCCAACTGCTCGAATATTCGAGCATACCAGGTCGTCGCCAACCACTGGGTTCAAGAGAATATAAACGCACTTATTGTTAGTCGCAGCGACCACGAAAACACAAGCAACGTATAGGCGACTATACCATAACGTAATAATGAGCTTCGATACAGAAAAATTTATACAACGATTGTGACAACTTTCGAGTTTCTGCGTTTAATTGCCTGGTTTTTGGTCCTTCGTGGACAAAGTCGCCAGCAACTGGTCGAGAGTGCGTAACGGTTCTAATTCACATACATACATACATAATCTGTTACCATATTCGTATTATACACATATTTATGTGATATTTACTTACACGATGTGACGAAACATGTTTACAGTTTTTGCTACAGAATTAACAAAAAACGAAATGAACAATGGACGCAGGTTTCTTTTTTTACTATAATAATATAATAACATCGAAATTTTTATCCGATAAACAAATAATATAAATATTTAATAGGAATATCGTCGAGGTAATAGAACCTTGATGAACAAATTAGGAAAACTATTTTATTAGTGTGAGGAAATTTTTAGAGAGGATGGTCCAAGGAAGGTGGGTACAAGGTTGCATTTACGATTCGCATGGTAGGGAGATATCGAAGATTGGTGAATCGATATAAAAGAAGAACGAATATTAAAGCAGCGTCAGTTTTATTAACTTTCTTTTAGGTGTATCAGGTGGAAAAGTAAATTCCATTTAGTGAATCGTATTCATCCCATGCGGATCTATTGAGCACGTAGGTACTGCGAGTTTTAATTGTAATCAGTCTGGTAATTTTCAATTTTATTTGAAATTGCTTGATTTTTCATAGTTATATGCACGCTTATTCCCATTAATTTAAACTTCTAAATTTAATTTTAACTTCAAACAGGATTGTGGATAACGTAAAACCTTCTATAATATTGTTTGAAGTTTACGAAGTTATTTCTTTATGTTTTTATATTATTCTAACAAATAGTTTACGATATTTTTATTAATTTTGCAAAAAAAAAAATTACTTTAGAAATAAATTTTCTTTTATTTTAGAAATAATTTTTGTAGAAATATTTGCTCACCACTAACAAACACTCCAATATTTTTATTCGTAGTACATTGTTTAAATAACTGACTGTGCTTTCTCCAATTCAAAATTACTTTGTAAACCAGTCGTTTATTCTTACAAACGTACAGAAATTTCATAACAAATTACAAAATATAATCTACTTTGTAAGTTATATTGTCGAACTTAAGGTCGCAAGTTCGTATATATTTTCCCGACATTGCGTTGCTTGAATAAACTAATTAGTTAAAAATAAATAAGCATAAAAGATACAAAACTGAATTATAAGAAAATGTTTAAAAGTAAACGCACATAAAAGGAACGAGACTACCGATGATGGCAAGTTTAAAAAATAACTTCAAAAATAAAATTTCACATTTATTATTAAACGAAAAAAATAAAACTCTAATTCTTGTATTCACAACCACGTCGAATAGATAAAATGAATATATGAATTTAATTTCTACGCGTTATATAACAGCTGATTAGGTAACTATAGTTTTATCAATTTGAATACGTGCTTAAATAGATTCATTGCACTATAAAATACACAAATAATTTATAATGTAATGGAAAGGTTACGCTTAAAGGAAACCATAAATTAAACGAAAATTCAGTATTCCTTACAATAATCCACCGTGAATTAATCATACAGTGGATTCCGGTTAATTGGAACACATTGGGACCGGGCTAATTTGTCCCAATTAAACGGCTGCCCCAAAAAAGCGAATCTCAACAGCTAAAATCTGAACAACGTAAAAAATGAAGCCAAAAACGATTTATTAAAAAACATACAGTAATATTCGGTCTTGAATACAAATGTGTGTTTCAGCATGCAAACAAAGCTAACAATTACGTAGTGAAACGTATTTGAACTTTCAGAAAAAAACAAGTCCCATCCCATGTACGTAGGAAAACAGCATGTTCTTCTTACAATGTGCTATTTCAATTCATTCGAGTGTTAAGAATATGTGATCGGTTGACGTGTAAGGTCTTAACGTTAATTTGTAACATTGCAAAATTCGGCAAATGGTAACAGTAGTGAGGTAGTAGTTACTAATAATACGGACGAAGGAATAAGAATGAGGAAGGGAGAAAGGGAGGTAGAGAGGTGAAGTGAAACACTCTCGAGGTCGAGGAAAGAATGACGTGGGCTCAAAAATATCATTCTTGGAATGTAGGACATTAGAAAAGTAAAAATCGAGAATCTGTGTATTCCTTTCTCTTTCGATCGAAACGGCGTGACCCGGATCAGCTATTTCCGGGTGATGGCTCTTCTTTTTTCCATAAATTAAAATTAATGCTTTTCACCACTTTACCCGGACGTCAGCATTCTCATATACAACACTTTCTTCGTATATACTTAACCATGCGAATTCTCCGACTTTTATATTCGTATCTCATCTGCCTTATCAAAATGTTACAGAGAACAACTTAGCTTTCATTCACAAGGTATCACGTATGTACTCTCGCGTTCGTAAGTATCAGGACACTTCCTGAGTGTGAAGCATCCTCAATTCTACTGAAATCTATCGAAAGCTACTGAACTCTGATGAAATTTATCAAAATCTACCGAAGTCTGCTGAATTCTATTCAAATCTACTGGGTTCTATTAATATTTATCCAAGTCATTTGAAACTTACGAAAGTCTACTGAAGTCTACTAAAATGTACTGAAATCCACTAAATTTGACCAAAATCTACTAAATTTTATTAAAATCTACAGAAATCTACAAAGTTATACTAAAATCTACTTACTGAATGTGAAGCAAGCCTCTTTGGAATAACAAGTTTAATATAAAGTAATTCAACTCACAAAAGTCACAACAGAATTATTAAGATCTTAAAAAAGAATTATTCTTTCTAGAATCTCGAAGTATAACGAGTGCATATATGTACATATATACTTTTACTAATATATGACCCTAACTTTGGCGAGGAAATGTAATTTAAATCATGTAATAGTTTCTACATAAACATAATGGGTTATCTAATACTTATGAACGGCAGTATACACACATACATATATGTATATGTAAATAAATAAATATATAAATCGAATAGTTAACGAGACAATTCTCTTATCGAAAATTTTCTTCCTTTAACATCAAGCTGGAAATTCAGTATAAGCTAAGACTTCAATAACGCAATGGTACTTATTTCGCGATACTTATCGACATGAATAGTCTAATTCCCTTAGTTGAAATAAATATTCGAAATATTATCCGTTGACATTGACGCTATAATGTACGGTAATTATGGGAGAGATGCCGTACTGTGGGTATTTTAGGAATGGCGGTAACCGCACCGTTATTCACATATTATGTGTACCAATCAATTCGGTGCCTTTTTTCACAAAGCGAAAGATTTGTCGGCTCAAAACTATCATACTTTTTTAAGAGAGGGAATTCGTCAGTTACCTGACGAATGGGAAAAAAATTATCCAAAATAATGGAGACTGCTGAGAACAATAAGATTGTGTTTGATTTTTTGTAAATAAACACAGTAGTTTGTTAAAAAAGACACCGAATTAATTTGCACACTTAACATGTTCAGGACCGTTTCTTTACTTACGTTAAGTGGAAGCTAAGTCAACTGAAATGATGTCTTTGGTGTTTAAAATAGAAAAGAAGTATTTTACAATAGGTAACGCGATATCTAAAAGCAGATTATTTACTTTTCAATGAAAAATCTGAAAGAAACATGCACCATGTATGATTCTGTATACATGTGTGTAACGACTGCGGGAGAAAGAGAAAACGACAACTAAATTCAGAGAAGCACAAATGATATTGTATTGTATTTTATAATTTCAGAAAATAAAAGTGTCAAATTACTTTATTTTAACTAATTTTCTGAATGACAAGTTTAAATTGAAAATTACAAATTCTTCGAAATACAGCACCACTTCCGGAAGCGAGGCGCCCCTCCCTGAAGAAGAAAACATTGAATTTCAATGTTTTAAAGGTGACATATTTATTAAAATTTTAATTTATTATAAATACATTATAAAATTTTCCCTGACAAAATTTAGGAACACTGTCAATTTTTCAGAATAAGCGGCATCTTTCCCGTGATTACTGTAACCTCATAATTAACGAGGTTATTTAAATAACACCTTGAACTATTTATTTCGTTATTAGTGGACCGATCGAATTTTTTTCACGAACAAGTCCCTCAAGATGACTATACTATACTTATTATCACTTGTTCTCCTTGTAAGTTTTCAAGGTCACTTTCAGTTTTTTGTGCATAAACGCAGATCTATCGTAGAATGAAGTTGACCTTGAAAATTTCAAAGTAAAACAAATGATAGAAAGTGTACTATGATTAACTAACGAGTCGCTTTGAATCATATTACGCGATACAAAAATATTTTTTCGATCGTTCCACTCACTGATAAGAGAATAATTTAAGGTGATTCACCCTGTACATGTGCATACTTATATACATATGTAGAAAGGTTAATATCGCTAACTTTCACGACAATCTCACGTATTTTGATTAATGATAGAAAGCGACACACGGAAATATTTGTCACTAGATAATGTCACACATACGTAATATGATCAGCTATAAAGTAGGATGTCTGATAAGTCGTAATCACATTTAAAGAAGCCCCGAAGTCTGCTTTAAGCTGTAAATTGAAATTTATTTTTACCGCAATTATCGTAACTATCGTAGTAGTATTTTTAACTAGTATTGTTCATTTAACGTGTATTTCGATGTAAATTAATTGAAGAACTTCGGTATATATATATTTAAAATCAAAGAGGGAGCACGAAAGGTGGTGCAAAAGGTACGATAATAGCTAGTACAATGATAATGCTACATAACTTCTTAGAAACAGATGTAATAAAAGGTAATGTAACAAAAAAAAAAAAAAAGATGTTTCGTTAAAACGCATATTAACCTGTAATAAACTGACCATAAATTAAAATCTTGCGGAGAAACGGTAAATATGCACGGTAATAAAACTCTAAACCCATTTAACATTGAAAAAAGTGTATATCAAATTAGTAGTACTTAATTCTTTGATGAAATGTTAAGAAACAAGTCACTAACAAGAAACAGCAATAATATTTAGTAAATATTTCTTTAATTTTATTATTGATCACCTACACGGGATTCGATCGAAGAAATACTTTAATGCTTCAGCCTTCTCTTTACTTTTATTACAATGTTGAAGAATAGGCAGATATATTATTGTTTTTATGCTTTGCTGATTTTGTTTGAATTACTTACTTTGCGATTTTTCATTCATTTAACCAAATTCTGCTAGTTCCTACGTTTTTATAACTTTAACATAACGTTATCGCCTAAAAACTGCAGTTCTACGAATATTTACGACTGTTCTTATGACAATTGAATGAAAAGAACTTTTTAAGTGATGTTAATTACGTTACTTTTGCAGGGATACGCAGTGGAAAGACGAAAGAAATGCTTGTCGAATTATTGATATTAGTTACAACTATTTTTTCGACAAATGGATCTCCCGCCGCAGATTATTCTCAGGCTCATTACACGGGTCTGTAACATTTTGGTTTCTTTACTAAGTAATTAAAGTGCTAAAAACGTGTAACGCGAAGCAATGTTTTATTTCTTTTATGATACGCGAAAATATTAGTGTACAAATAGAAATCTCTGGCTTTTTATTTGTTTAGTGCAGTTTATTTAAACTGAAGACATGGCAATACTGTTTTAGAAATGTCTAAACAGTTTATTAGCACTAACGATTTATTAAACAATTTTGTAATAACAATTTATTGAATAACTAACTAAAAAGTTTGTTACTTATTTTTCTAAAAGTTCTAATGTATGTTCCTCCCGTTAAATCACTTCTATTTATTGCTTATGTATAGGGTGGATCGTGTGGAACAGGCCACCTATTTATCTTCTCTAACTATACTGATACGAGAGAACTTTAATATGTAACTTAAATGGTTTCAAAGGACGAATAAGGTGCAAGTAAAAATTGTTTTAGTGGAAGAAATAGAGAAAAATGAAAGGAAAATTCACATTTGATTTAAAATTGTAGAGTCCAAAGTCATTTTAATGCATGCTTAAATGCACATCAAGGTCTGCTACATCATATAGAAGAAAAGAATATATATATACATTCATGTGAAAATATATAGGCGACCTTGACAAAAACAAATTTTTCTTCCATCTTCTCCATTCTTCGAAACCATTTAAATTACGTACAAAAACTCTCTCGTACCGCCATAGCCAGAAAATCCACCCTGAAAATCCCATCCTGTTTATAAATAATAGGACACCTATTGAATATGAAGCAACCCTAAACAGTCAAGAAGAAAAAATTATTCAGTCCGGGATCTCGTAATACAAAGAGTGCATACGATAAAACTTCTGAATATCTATTTACATTTAAGGTGCTGTCATAAAAGTAAGATCCTAATAGTGTGTCATGTATTACGCCACACCAAAATTTGACGCGAAATTGAGGCTGAAAATGAGTTTTTTGTGGGTCGTTCAACTTATCAACCGCTTTCATATCATATAAAAACAACTAGTGAAACTAGTGAAAAAAATTCGTGGTATGGTCATTACGCGAAAACCATTGCAAATTTAAAAAATCTATTCAATTCATCGTCATATTGATTATAAAAGATAATGAAACTTTGTCCTCTTCTATTTCTCTCACAAATCTACCATTTACGAGAAAAACATTAACCCCTTAACTTATAGCAACGTGTGAGACTCCTGGCAGAGATTCTGGCGAAGATGTGAGACAAATAGTTACATCAATAAGAAAAATTCATTGTAATCCTAATTTTCGTTTGAATTCGTAAGACTGAAGATTACTAAATGTAATTAATTTGTAACAGATTAGCTTCTGTTACCTGATACAGTAGTAAAACAGCAAAATGGCCGACGCTTAGATGCATAGTCAGAAAAGTAATCATAAGTTAAGGGGTTAAACGGCTCAATGTAATACTAACTTCGACAGAGAAATGTAATTTAAATCGTCTAATACTTTCTGCACGAACACAATAGATGTCCTAATACTTATAAACGGCAGTGTACATGAAATAAAAGTTGGGCTTTGTATTGTTCATGATTGTTACTCTGTTTCATTCGAACAGAATTTCAAAATGTCGAACAAACAGCTGTATTTCCAAGTCCAGAAGAACAGCAAGTGTTATTCGAACCTCCTCAAGATCAGCTAGCGTTAGTCGAACCCCCTCAAGATCAGCTAGCGTTAGTCGAACCCCCTCAAGATCAGCTAGTGTTCTTTCATACTCCCAAAGAACAGAAAGTGGCATTCCACGATGACGAGCATCAAATCAATGGAGAGTCAGTCAATGAAGATTATTTCCCTTCTGGTAATTCAGAAGCCTCGGAACAAACTGGTTTTACAATTAGCTGCACCGGAGAGAACAGACTATGCGTCGATAAAAATGACTGCCTAAATGGTTATATTCGCTTTGACAAAAGTGCCGCTTATTCTTCATTTGCTAAGGTAACATTTTATTTTATGTTTGTTCATTTTTTCTTTTTTAGCGAAACGATCATTTACTCGTAGAAATGAATTTTACTTGAAGTAATTTGTAATTACAATAAGTTAGGATAAATATTTTTATTATTTTGCAATTTTAGTTTCAATAATAATGAAGAAATATATTAACAAAAAATTGTTCCTATTTATTTCTTTACTTATGTAATAATTCTGAAATAGCGATGATGTTTAATATTCTTTATGTCTTAATTTGAAATGTTTTTGTATATTTATTTACGTCGACAGTTTTCGAAACAAATTTAGATTCGGTGCACTTTCTTACAAGCTTAAATGTCGATTTACAAAAAATCGAACAGAATTTAAATTTTCAAAATGATCTCCATTATTTTGAACGACTTTTTATCCATTTATTGGGCGACTGACGAATTCCCTTTCTGAAAAAGTATGGCGACTTTCAGTCGATAAAGTCTTCCAGACTTTCTGAAAATAGGCACCGACTTAATTTGAACACCTAATAAATTACTTTAATTTTTTCACGAAGGTTCAACAGTGTCGAGTTCAGAATCAAGTTTGTTGCACAATTGATACGTCCGAAGGCAGTGCAAAACAAGATGATAACAATATAGTCTTTCAAGATGATCAGTCAGCTATAAAGAGTAGCGGGGTTGCAGTACCCAGTGACAATTCTGGACAAGATATTGGGTCTTCCTCGCTAAGTATATCAAATTATTATTTCAACTTATCATAATATATTTCCGTTATTTATCGTATTTCTTTGTTAAAACATTAAAAACCTTCAGCCGACTTTGAAACCGCGATACCTATGCAGCTTGGCTGTGCAGCAGCTCTTCTTTGCGTTGAAGAACAATTTTGTACCATGGACGGTACGATTAGTCCACAGCCTGTTGCGTTATCGAGTAAACAAATCCTCCGACGTGTACCACTGAGCGTAAGTAAAGATGGAACAACCAAAAATGTTGTTACATTAATTGTACTATTTTCGAAATGCATTTATATGCTTACGAGAAAGAAGTATTGAAGAATATCTATAAACAGATCATTTTCGAAATATTTTAAAATATAGTATACAGTTTCTTATTTTTGCAAAGTAAATGATGTTGAGTAATTTTTATTTTATAAAATAAATTATATCAATTAAAATGTTCAAGATACAGTGAAGCGGAGATTTTTCTCACAATCTTTGATTAATGTTAATTTTCAATATTCCAAAAAGAACGTCGATGAAATACAAAATTAACGATGAAACAATGAAATTATGCAATATATGTTTAAATTTAAATTCACACGTACAGTAGACACTTCGTATAACGAAAATTCGCATAACGAAATAAAAAATTTTTGATTCCAAATTTTTAGACTCTAATAAAATTGTTACACGCATTCTTTTTTCAACTTCATTCTAATTATACCAGAGCTCCGTTCAATACTATAGTTCGACAATATTTACACACAAAGTAGTAAAATATCTCGTTCAATTGAAGAAGCACACATTACGATTTCATATAATACGTGCCGTTTTTCAATAATACAAATAACAATAATCTAATATTAACGAAATTTCAAGTAATGAACAAACACCTCCAATTTTCTTCAATTTTATTTTACAATGGAATGAAAAATATACTACTCTAGCAATGCGAAAGATACATTTTATATCTTCTATCTACAATAAAACCATTGTAACAGAAAACACATGGTGAAAATTTAATTAGGTAGCATCGATATTCATTTGAGCGCGAAAGAATTTGAAATAAAAGTAAATTATAATGCATCAATTTTTTATTTCTTAATGTATGGATAAAAATACTTGAAAATTAAGATTCCTATTGAAACTTCAAATTTGGCCCGTAAAAGCGAACGTATCTAATATATACTGTCGTTAATTGCACAAATGTCATTACTGTATTTTTTACAGACTTGCAAAAATCCAAAAAATGAAATAATTGGGAAATGTTGCCGAGATCCAAATTACGTTGATCCTTGGCCAACAAACAATCTTCCAGAAAATTATAGTGGTGGATTTGACGAAAAAGGTTTCCCAACGTTTCTGAATCTTGCTAAGGTAAAACCTCCTATAAAAACAATTTCAAACTCTCAGCCTGCACAACAGCAGGAAACAAAACCAGAGCCCACGTTGGTACCAGAAAATTCGAATGTTTTTACAAAAACCTTAATACCCCCAAGTGATGATAGGCGTGTGAGAAATAATTTGAATGTACAAGTATCAAAATTGAAATGCGGTGTTAGAAATAAGGTAAGTACGATACAACCTGTGTTATATGGATATCAATTATATATTTGCCGCGAGCTTCCACCTCGATCATTTACTCGTGAAATTTTCAGTCCAAGGTCATTTCAAAGTCATGTTGTGATACGCGATTCAATGCGTTTCGATGCCACCTTTCTCTTGGTAAACAAAACAAAATTATGACCTTAAGATGACCTTCAATCCAATAACCTAATTTCCCTCCTGAAATGCAATAATCTTTCCGAAGCATTTGTTTGTATCTTTACAAATGAGAAAATAATTAAGGGTGGTAGAGATAGGTGGGACTGTATAAGTAAGGTGTATTTAAAGGAATTTTCTGTGTCAGGTTTTGGAACAATCAAAAATAGAAGAATCAGTAACATCTTTTGCTGAAATTCCGTGGCAAGCAATGGTTTTGCATTTAGCAGAAAGAAAAATTCTCTGTTCCGGTGCTCTAGTTGGTACTGAACATGTATTAACAGCAGCTAACTGTGTTGAAAGGTAAATGTTATGTTAAATGTAAAAACGATGCAACATTAGATAAATAAGTAAACAAATAAAAAAAGTAATAGTAATCAATTACATAGTAAAACACAAAACTGAGTACACCGATACAACTTCACTTGTTTACATTATGAAAATAAGTTTCTAGACCTAATGTTACTTAAACATTCTTTGTAAAAAAATTCAGAGATTGTCAAAGTAGCATTTCAATGAAAAAGTACTGTTTGATCTTTAAATTTGAGTTTATTAACTGAAATGAAGTCTGTTATAAAAATTACAGATTAATATTTCTTTATTTCATATATTAATTTATGCATGAGACACAATTATTGTTCAGTTTGGTGTTTATAATGTAACAAATAGAAACAATTTGGAAACAAAGGAAAGCAGCTATGGAAACTGTTAGCTTCTACTTTTTGTTATGCTTTTTACAACGTAGTAAACTTTATAATGCAAATACAACTATTTTATTACACTTATTTCTTATTTGTATTGTATGTTCTTTTGTTATTAACAAGTCTACTTTTTGTTAATATGTGTAGTTATTTTAAAAATTTCTGTATGCATTTATTTTTGCTATTTTTTCTTTTATCACAATCTTATTTGAAGAAAACAAAAACCTAATGGAAAGCTCACGATATTAAGAATGCTTTTAGTATTTCCCGGCTTTTTGGTGTTTTGCAAAATACAATTACCTTTCAGTATCTTTGACGAGCTAGAATTTAGAAATGTAATATAAATATACTTGTTAATTGTTTTTCATATTTCGTTATATTTAATTCCTATTTTTTTTAGTAATTAATATAAACAATTTCAAATAACCTTTTATACTTTTTTTTTATTACATAAGCCTTTCACCAAGTGATATTTCAATAAAGTTGGGTGAATGGAAATTGGGATACGAATTACAGCACGAGGAACCACTACCTTTTGAAATCATTAACGTATCGTCCATCAGTCTACATCCTGGTTATACGCGAGGACTTGGAGAACATGACCTCGCGATATTGCATCTTGAAAGAGCAGCAACCCTCAATGTTCATGTAAATCCTATTTGTTTACCCGAAATAAATGAATTAGTACAAAACAATAGACAATGCATCGCTACTGGATGGGGAAAGTCCATTCTTCAAGGTAATCAAATAATAAATATTGTCTAACGCATTATATCTATTAACCTTTCG
>NW_017100150.1:341966-344197 GCF_001263275.1 Habropoda laboriosa
CGTATAATAATTATAATAAATAATTTCGAAGATATTTGAGGGGATCTATTTAAATGATTCACCCTGTATATTAAGTACATACATATTAAATATAAGCATGTAAGATTTGCACAATTGAAGAAATAAAACTTGAAATAGGAAAAACAAGCAATTATAGATTGTTGTAAAAAATATGAATAATTGTCTAATTAAATGAATCTTATTATGTTTTAGCACATTATGCTGGTGCAATTATGCATGCAGTTAGTATGAAAGTGTTGTCAACAGAACATTGCACTGAACAATTACTAAGAGTGAACTCTGAAGTAAATGCTGCAAATGGAATTATCTGTGCTACAACTAAGGAAGAAAAGAATAATGTTTGTGAAACAGATGTTGGTGGGCCTCTTGCTTGTCAAAATAAAAATGGCTTCTATGAATTGGCTGGAATTTATAGTCAAGACACAGGATGCCTTCCATCAAATGAAGTAAGTATTTACTAAATACCTACTATTTCTATGCTCTTTTTATAAACTAATGTTACATTAAATTAATAAGTCTGATTTTATGTTTAACTAAGCATCAGTATAACATGGATTGATATCATTTGCTGTTTTAGGTTGCCATTTTTGCTCCATTAGATGAAAAGTGGTTAAAGAATACCATGCTTCAGACTACATCTGAAGGAAGTAGAATAAATGTCAATTACAGAAAGAGTTCTCTGTCCACGGATAATCAATACTTACCTCCAAATTGAAACACATTAATATTTTGTATCTTTAATATTTAATATGTTTAATATTGTTTGTTTTTTGTTTTATGTTACATATTAACTAGTAATAAAACTATTATTAAGAAGAGTTGTGGATTAAAATCTTACAATTTTTTTACTGAATTTTACAAAATACTATCATTTCTGTACACTGTGTAATATTTTTGAAATGAAAATGGAATAAAATATTATTACTTCAGTTTAACAAATGATTGGACATATCAGAATTAGTGCTACATACATTAATTACTAAAACTGAATATACTGAATGTAATATTTGGTCCTTAAAAAAGTGTACTTATCAGATGACAGGCCTAATAGTGTTCTACTTATCTCATGCATCATGCTGGATTATGTCAGCAAAAGAAAAAATGAAGCGAGGTGCATCTATAATATTTTCCGTAGAATATATGAAAATTACGAGTGTAATAATTTTTATTACAATGATAAAAATCTAAATTTCTACTTATGGGTATGTTGTATCTCTGTTTATGGTTTATACATGTAAATTTATATTAAAAATACTTAAAAGCAAGCAATTTACTATATTTAGACCATTTTATAAAATCCAACAATTTTCAAAATATTGAGACAATAAGACTTTCAATCCCAATTTTGAGTGCTATTTTCCCCATTTCACTTTGGACGTCGGCATAAATATCGAAGATTTACACTTGGGTACTCTCTTTTGTAAGTTTGAAAAATGTACGAGGCTCCAGGATTTATTCGTAAATAACGAGTAACAATTTTATTAGGGTGAAAAATTATTCGTTAGTCACGAATGAATCTGCAAGATGTCCCAGCATAAGGCGAACATCTAAATATCTCCTTTGTTTTTAATGATCTTAGAAATATTTAAAGCAAAATTTTAATGATTTCGAAGAAAGAATACCGTGGAAGGAAGATTCTTCTTATGGTCGTTTTTCAAATTTTTTCAAGGTCCCCGGTATTTTTTCAGAGAAACATATTCATACGATTTTAACAAATTCTTGAATAATACACCGCTTTCTTATATGCATAAGTTCATAGTGGTACATTATTAAGGAAACAACTACGCACTTCCAATATTTTTCTATTCCCTTTTATTTAGGTACACATTTTCGATTCTGTTGAGACATTCTTCTTTCGTAATTACTCGGAATGTAATTGCAAATAAATATGTGAATATTTCATGTTATAAGAATTGTATAGAATTATATGTTACTATCTCTCGAAAACGAAATATAATAATAAACATAAATTTATATGACCTTTTCTGCTTTGACTACATCCACATACTTCCTTAGTTTATTCACTAAAACTTAGTACACTCTGTACATACATATGGATATTATCTAATTGCTTATATAAAACTTATGTATAATCAATAATATTTATAATTCACTATCGAGTGACTGAAAATGTCAAACTTTTTAACTGTGGCAACATTTTATCCTTTAATTGCAAGATTTTAGGCTTTTTATTAGAATCTGAGCACATA
>NW_017100150.1:344275-345157 GCF_001263275.1 Habropoda laboriosa
AGTTGCTTTGCACATAGTCGAAACAGTACGCACCAATAGTTTTGTACTTCACTTATGTTTCTCAGCTGTATGTTTTCAGTAGCGCCAGTTTGGTGCAACTGTGTCCACTTTTGGTACTAAAATATTGAATCCTTTCCCCTGCTATCATACGACACAACATCTATTCGAAAAGATACGTGCATTTAATGACGAAAATCATGTACCTGTAGTATAAGACGACATACTTCGAAATATTTTAGTAGAAAATTAATTCTACTTTCTTTATCGTTTAATCAAATAACGCTACTCCTAATAAACATGGATAAAAGAAAAATGTCGTGAGTACTTCACCACCCTTGTTTGAACATTTTTGAGTTTTAAACTACTTCCTTTTTTCAAAAAGTACATTACTGCATTTTAATAATAAACAATATGAGTTTTTTCATTAAATTTAGTGGATTATTTAAAAATTAAAAAAGTTTTGCAAAATTAAGGAAATTCTAGGTTAAATTTTTCCAATTCATTTCTGTACTTTTTAATCTTTAATGTTTATCTAATTTTTGCATTAATTTCTTTCTTTCTGAAAAAAATAAAGAAGCAGAAATTCTACTGATTGATAATTTATTGTTTAAAGGTAAAGATTTTTTCATACTTGGTTAATTTGATGAATTGTGAATATTGTTTTAGTATAAAAGTTTTTGTCAACTTTCAAAATTACTGTCATTATTAATGTTTATGTTTTGTGTTGAAACTATATGTATTTCTTAAACTTTAGTATAAAATAAATTACCAGTGATATTTGTTGTAACTGTAAATATTTTTTATAGTTTTGTAAATATTAATGTAGCTATGTAATATGATAAAAATTTTCAATTATAAAGTAAATATCGTATTAACAATAAT
>NW_017100150.1:345169-373839 GCF_001263275.1 Habropoda laboriosa
GAAATTTTAATTGTATAAATATTATTTCTGTGTATTCATTAATATTGTTATTTTATATGCTATTTGAAATAAATTTGTTTTCAATTCTCAAATTACTAATACTTTTTGAGTGAAAAGATAAAGTAGGACATTTTTAAGTATCTTTCATAGAATAATTAAATTTATAGTGTACAATTGTAATTTTTTTTTCACTTAAGGATATTGTACTGAATATTTGATAAATTATTTATCGCTTAGTATTGAATTTATTGCTTATTTATAGATTTATGTAAATATGATTAATTAAAAATTTTTATTGTAACAAGAGATTACTTCTTCGTTATTGTTTATTAAAATTAAATGTACAAAAGAATACTTAAAATTAGTAACTTGTGTTTGTTGTAAGAACCAATAACTAAATGATTCATTAACATCTTCTTCGTTTCAGGACAGCAGGGGATTCCCTATATCAAATTTTAGAGATTCCAAAAACTGCTACTCCTGAAGAAATCAAAAAGACTTATAGAAAGTTAGCATTAAAATATCACCCTGATAAAAATCCAAACAATCCAGAAGCAGCCGAAAAGGTAAAATTAACAAAGAAACATTTATTTATAAAGATTCATATTCTATTCATTTTAATACATATCTTCCAAAATATTTATTTTGATTTAATTTATAAACAACTTGTAATTTATTTATATTCCATTAACATAGATTATACATTAATTTTGTTCTCACTCCTTTCCCTGCTTTATAAAAACTGTATAGCTTAAGTTTAGTTTCATTGATAAATTGCTAATATAATATTCATTTATCTTATGTAATGTATTAATTGATTTTATTGCAAAGCAAATATGTATCTTGTTTTGACTTTGACTTTCTTTTAGTGTAGGAAACAAAATTTTCCTTGTATATTCAGGGTATCCCAGTAATTATTATACAGCTGAAACAGTGGTTGATTTCTATTGAAAAGCGAAGTTGAAATTGTAGAATAAAGCTTTTTCATATGCAATTATATTTGAAGAAAAATCAGTTTTATTATAAAAAGTCATTACATATGTGTACAACTGCTACTATCTTATTTTACTATTAATTATTGTTAATTTTATTAGTATTTATAGACACATATAGTGTTGCAACTTAAATAACAGGTATTTACAATATTCAGTTTATTATGTCATGAAGATTGTTACAATGTCTCTCATGTGTCTTGCACAACTTTAACTTTACTCCATGCATTAATGAAATATGAATTGATCTCACTGTGTTTCTATTTTTAAAATAATTTTAAACATCACTAGAAATAATTTTACTACCTGTAGCAATAACTACTAACATAAATAAAAATAGTATAATAGAAGCTGTACATGTACTAAATAAGTTTTCAAAATGTATTTTTTTGTAAGCAAAATTCCATATGTAAAAACCATGTTTTGCAATTTTAACTTACTTTTTTTTATAAATAATTATCTTTTCTCTGAATGTACCAGAATTACTGAGACATGCCCTGTAAGTATGTATGTGTAGGATTAATACAGAGCTATGTTGTGTAAGGTTCGTAAGGTTCCTTATTGGTTACACTTCAGTAGTTCGCGATCTGTACCCCCATTCTTGCACTCCTTTATAATTCAGTCATTCCTTACTAAAAAACTATAAAATAATAAAAATAGTTAACACATAGAGAACAAGAAAGTAGCTTATAATCACTGAAACCTAATTTACATACTAGATTTTAATATTCCAATGCAAAACAGTTATTAGTAAAGAAAAAATAATAGCTATTAAACCTATATCAATGCATTCTAAATAAAAAAATTGGAATGTTATTAATTTTTGCAGAAACATTTCTGTATTTTTTCATGTGCCACAGTCAACTTCTATATAACTGTACTGTTCTTTCACATATGACAAAGAAGAAAAAGAAAAAATATTAAATAACTAAAAATTTATGAACCAAAAACAGAATAAGTCTAAGTATTTTACAAATACTATTAAATAGAAATATTTTTATATGCAAACACTGGTTAACTGTGACATAAAAACTTTAATTAAAAGTTTTCAAAAATACTTTTGCTGGACATCCGTATCATAAACCAGTCGCCTTAACAATGAGGTTTTTTTTTTTCCTTTTTTCTATGTATGAATATTGCTGTACGGTTCGTAAGTTGAACGGTGTAGTAGATGACCGTACAGATACTTTCACGATAGTACTCTCAGAAAAACAAAACTAGTTGGTATTTTGGAAATAACTCTCCGATAGCAATATTATTATCCATTCGAGAGCAACTTGCAAAAGGTCCGCTCTCGGAGAGTTAGATGCTGCTCTCCGACAGTTACTCTCAGACACAGTGTCTATTTGTGAGAAATGCATAAATGTACTCTCGAGAGCTCCTCGCGTGAGTTTTTTTAGTTTCAAATGGACCCGTACATTTACTCTCAAATGGATACGTACCTTTAAATGCGTATTCTGACAATTTTATCGATCTGATTTGCATTTGCTTTTTTTTTTAATAGCATTACTTTCAGTCTTATGTTACGTTTTAATTAAGAAATTAATTATAAAAATGATGTGTTTTAATGTGTCTTCAAAATAGATATAATTTATAGGGCAGAATTAAATAGAGGTGAATGTTGCATATCCATGTTACTTTTATGCACTTTTGAACATTGATGCAAATGAAAAATGTAATTGCACTTTTTTTCAAATCAAATTCTATTCATGCAGAATAAAAGAAAATACCTTAGATAAAATGTGTTAGGTTAGATAACATATTTCCGAATATAGAAAAATTGATATGCCATCCCATTAAAAAAAAATGGGGCTGGCACCCTTTCTATCTTTAAGAAACTCACTCCTACAATATCCTACACTCTAAAATATTAGCCCCTCTACACCATTTAACACCTAAAAATTCCAAGTTGAGATTTGTGATGACTTTAGAGAAAACAGCTTGTCATATTATCTGCTCCACCCTGTATATTTAAATAAATCTTATAAATCTTTTTATTTACAATATATTTCAAAATTTTTCTATAAATTTAATCTATTTGAATAATATTATGTTTCAGTTTAAAGAAATAAATAGAGCACATGCAATATTAACAGATTTAACTAAGAGGAATATATATGATAATTATGGATCTCTGGGATTATATGTTGCTGAGCAAATTTTATTCAATTATAAAATTTAAAACATTTTTTTAAGTTACTTAATAAATTTTGATGAATAATATCAAACACCTAATTAAATAATTTAAATACAGTAAGATATGGACAGTACAATAAGTATCTAATAAAACAATGGAAAATAAAATAGATTTGGAAGGTGCATGTTTATTACATGGAAGTACATGTGGTAAACAATAATAGAAATAATTATTACTCTCAAATATAATTAATTTTTTGTTTTAAGACAAATACTGAAATGAAACTTATGTTTTTTTGTTTTTACCCATCTTAATAAAATATTTGAGCTATTGAAGTTCAACTTTGTTAGGCTCAGACCTTGCAGGTGGACCAAGCCTGGTGTAAATACACATTTTATTTTAAGCTCAGACTAGGTTTTTCTTGATAGTCAAAATTCAGATAATTATTATTCTACTACTATACTATACTTTTTGTGTCAAATAAAAATAAAAAAAATTCTTGGTTGCAGGCACTCTTCATATTTTGTAGTGTGATAACTGCATGTTATTGCTGTTTCTGTTGCTGTTGCTGCTGCAATTTCTGTTGCGGCAAATGTAAACCAACACCACCGCAAGACAGTGGAGCATACCACAACTTACAGGTAAAATTCTCAATTATTTTTTAATATTTAAAGATAGTGCAAATAGTTGGATATATTGTTTAATTAAAATAGTTGTGAAATTATAAATGTTTTCCATGATCTTCCATTAATAGTTAAATATGAATTATACTTCATATTAATGTATATTTTCTACATAAGTGTGATTATTAGAAAAGTAATTTTTATAAAATACAATGCATTTATTTTCTAATAAATTAAGAAATATATATATTTCATTATATCTTTTAATAAGATTTAAAAAATTTTTAATTATTACAAGTTAATATTCATGAACTGTTTAAAATTAATTATTCCGTAACATTTAGTGATTCGATGATTAGGACTATAATTTCTCTTAAAATGTTATTTGTTGCAACTGTGAACATAGAGTTTAGATTAATAAAAAATATAAAAGTTCAACCAATATGTAGAAATATAGGGTGGGGCGAAAATAGTAGCATAACTGGAAAGGGGGTGATTCTTCGTAAAAAAATAAGCCGAAGCAAAAGAATAAAATTTTTTCATACTAGACTTTGTTTTCGAAACAATCGATTTTGAAAATTTATGGGGTACGCAACAGAAGCGACATTTTCAACAGTACATACTTGTAACACAATAAAAAGTCCGAAAACAAATAATCTGCAAAAACCTGTTGTCATTGTCAATGTTTGTACTAGTTCATACAGAAACAATCAATAATGGAATGACGCGATAGCGAAGTTTACTCACAATCAGCCGTTTGCGTACCCGACCAATTTTCAAAATTAACTTTTTGGAAAACGAAGCCTTGGACGAAAAAATTTTATTCCGTTGTTTCGACTTATTTTTTCACGTAGAATCATCCCCTTTCCGGTTATACTACTATTTTTGTCCTACCCTGTTTATTTAAGCAAGACTAGCCAAGGAGTCTAGTTATTCTATGTGCTATTTTAAATGTTAACGAATATCATTTTTAATTTTCCTAGATTTTAAATTTCATATTTTCAAATTAGTTATTACATAAATTTTAACAATATAGGTTATGTTTCTTAACGAATACGATTAATATTTTATAAGATTACAGTGTTGATCCATAATAAGTAACTCGCTCGGGACCAGCCAGTTGCTTATTACGGATCAGTATGCTATTTGGTTTGATTTTGTTCTTGAACGGGACGAGAGAACGTGGAGAGCGAACGAGAGGCTCGAGATATGTATAACACGCAAGGATCGCTAATACTAGAATGAGAAAGTATTATACATATTCTATTCTTCTATTAAACAACGTCATTGTTCATTCCATCGTAAAGATTTACGGCTTCTCGCTTTTACGGATTTCTCACTCGTTCTCGGGTCTCTCACTCGGCGGGCGACTTCCAATAAAGAAGATGGGATAGCGAGTTGCTTATTACGAACCAAGGAACGGTTGCTTATTACGGATCAAGACTGTACTTTTAAAAAATCATTGATATTTAAAATTTTATTTTGATTGTAATCAAATACTTTAAAGGAATTAATACTGTCAAGAATATTGACTGTTGTATATGTGTATATGTATACGGACATGAACATTGTGCATATAGGCGGAAGAATTTATCAGACAATACTCTATAGATTTACATGAATTTGAACGTATTATACAGAATGTTCTAGTAATTGGGATACAATTAAAAACAATGTGGTTTCCTTATGAAAAAATTAGACGAAATTGCAGAGTAAGGTTTCCATATATGAGACATTGTTTTCAAGAAAAACTGTTTTTCTTCCTAGTTGATTACTGATACTCCTTTTAAATGGTATGCTTTTCATAAAATTAATATCACATATAATACACATTTGCTTCTATAATAAGATTTAATTGAGTTAGTATTCTGTAAAACAATTTCTTAATCATTCCTAGAGTTATATATTTTTACTATGTAGGTAGGATATTTATATAAGGTGCTTATAGGATGCTTTTTCTATCATTAATCAGAATATTTATTGTCAAATATATAGTTTAAGAGTGAACTCTGTGAGAATCATTGCAATATTAAAACGATACTTTCTTTAAAAAATGTTACATACTTTCTGATTTACATTCAGTGTCATTGTGTTGTCCGAATCAATAATTACTGTAAGGATTTGATCTTTTTAGTAGAATTAAACAAATTAATTTTTATTATGTTAATATATTTTCTTGTTGCTAATGTACATCTAATTATTACCAGATTTCTGAAGTTCAGATTGAAACACTTCGATGTCTGCTTTTGTTAGTACCAATTTCAAATTATAATTTGTTGCTCCATATGTAAGACTTTTGCAAAATTTCATTGGGTTATGTACATGTTTACATGCAAACTGTTTTCTGGCATTAACATTTGAAATAAGTAGCTAATATAAATTTAAAAGTTTGTGCTCTTTGAAATCGATTTGTTGTTTGTTTTTAAAAGCGGAATTCTCTTTTAACCCTATAATCCCTACAAGCGTCTTATAGGCGTCTATCGTATGCTATCAGTACTTAAAGGCGATCGGTAGTAATTGCTCTCTGGATGCTGTCGGCGTTTCTTTCTTAATTAAATACTTTGTTTTTATACACTTGTGTAATCATCACTGAAGTTTTCTACCAACTATTGTCGAACACTCTGTATATTGTATCTGTAAATAATAGAGGTGTGCGAGAACCCGATGCTCGAGAAGAGATCGGGTTCCCGAAACTATCTCGCGGCTCGAAAATGTTGGGATTCTCACGAATTTCGTGAACTCGAATGACGTTTAGGGATTAGCTTTGCTGAATGGTTTCGGATTTTTTATTTTTGAGGCATTTTCGAATCCCACAGTATAAAATAATAAAATTGTAAAAGATATGACATGAAACAAAAGAAATGCATCAAATAAGTGGTAGATATAGTATTTTATTTCAAATTGGTAAGTCAAAAAGCTAATACGTGCCTTAAGTTAGTCGCGAAACGTAATTCGAGTTCTCGGGAATCCTGATATTTCGAATTTCGAGATGCTTTCAGGGACCCGACTCAATCCCGAGAAAAATTCTCGTCCCGACCCAACCCGACATTTTCGAAACGGTCACATTTACAAGTATGATCATATAGCATCGCTTGACGAAGAGAGCGAATAGGACATACGACATACCGAGACCGAGTGGGATAGAGAAATAGAGAGCGATCCGACGAAATGCAAAGCAATAGTGTATCCGCGGTAGGTCTTGGAATGTATCAACCTCGAATACGGGAATTCTACTGTCACCCGAATATACTTGACTACACGTTTTATCCAAATTTGTACGCGCTTTTCTCCAGACTAGCTGAATATCTGCAGCTACAATTACGCTCACGCTTATTGTAGATATAGACCTATTATCCTGCTAAATTTGATTAAAATCGATATGGGCCAGCCCTGAGACTCCCTTTGTTAGTCATTGTTAACACGTTTCAATGCTCTCACGTGTTCCAGATATTCATTCGCCAGTGATTATAATCACGTTCTCTCTTCTTACAATTTTTACGATCCTCTTTCTTTCTTTCATACTGTTTCGTCTCGTGCTCACTTACTCCACATTTCCTGCATTTTATGCTTACTCTTACACTCTTTTATCATATGCCCATGCCCATAATACTTCACATACCACATTGCACACTCAACTGACACATTACATGCCCACCATTGAATGTAAACTCTACCTTTTCGCACCATTCTATCTTTTATCCAAGCACTTATTCCCAGAATAATATTCCCTTATTTCGTATCTTTCCAATTCGTTTATCACTCTCACACGCTCTCCAATCTTACAATTAGTTATACTCATAGATTCCCGCAGATTCTTCTCGTAATATCTCATTCAATAGCACATCATTTGTCGTTTCATTTAGTACTACTATTTAGTTTCATATACTATTTACTATTCGGACCAATCTTTTCAAGCAAATCCACTCGTAACTCAACTTCTTAGAATTTCTTGCATTCTCTAATTGCATTTATTTCTTTCTCACTCATCATCTTAATCGCTATTCTAGAATTGTTCATACCGCACTACACGCACATTCGAACATCCACTCACATCACCACCACTGCATACGATTTTTGCAATTCATGCCTACTTTCATGCGCTACACTTACGACACTTACTCTTCGCTGCACTCGCATACGTTGTAAGCATACATACTATCGTTCTCATGTCTCATCGCTTTTCCGTCCTTCTGCAGTCTTTCTTCTAGCTTCTCACTTTTCGCATTAAACTGCACCGTACAATCTCTGTTCTCCTCACGCACACTAACACTCATTGAACATAATGTGCCTGTTGGTTGTACGTTCAGCCTCTCCATCTCTGGTGGCCGCCATCGTTCCTTATGGAATCTTACTTTCTTTCATAATTTTAGTTTTTGGTTTCAAACTTTTCATTCTGGTCCCATGAATGTGGCGGGGTTTTATCGGGAGGGCAGCAGGTATCTCGATGCGAGTCTTTTAACACCGGTGCACTCACTAGCCATGCTCTGGCGCCATTGACAAATGCATGCCCCATTCGTTAGGGATATTTTATAGATATTATCTTCGCGGCCCATCCAATTAAGACAAAGTCAGGAGACTTACAGTATAATGGAACTTGGGTACTTCGGATTTACTAAGCTTGTACTGCAGTCAATTGAGTCGACTACAGCCTCTGGGGGGAGTGAGCAAGGGCATAACACGTCGAAGTTTTACGTCCAGCATCTGGCTGAAAGCCCTGATCCAGATGGATGGATATCCCAGTGAGATACGTCCAATGAACACGATCACCGAACCCAGATGGCCTACCTATGCGACCGGGAGTTACGAGGACCCCCGCCAAGTTACAAGTTTGAACGGAAGCAACTTTCCACACTCTGCCAGTTCTCCAGACTGGTACCAGAGCTAATGAGATGCAGCTCACCCGCCAGCGACCTGGAAAAAGGGTTACCTAACCAGCATTGGGCTTTAAACCATCACTCTTGGGAATTCAACACCAATCCAACCAGTCCCCAGGGGTAGAGCGAGAAAAACATCCGCCCAAACACCCCCAGAAAAACAGGGAAAGCGAGAAATTCCGCAACACCACATCTAGCATAGCTTGAAAAACTGGTCATCCCGCGGTACCGTTCAAATACATCATCGATGAGATGTCCGTAGTGGAACTCAACACCACTCCCAGATGTGGGACCTCAGAGCTCTTAACTCTGATCCATCAACGCTTCAGGATGTCGGGGCAGTAATCACCACACTCTGCGCGGTGAGAGCAAGAAAAGACGCGGAATTTTGCGCGAGGATATCCTTGTCACATTGTAAGGTAGCTGTAGTGTAAACAGAGCACGTTTGGAGCTCTCTATGTAAGGTTTCGTACACAACAAAGTGAACAATAGTATCAACGTTTGGATGGAACATTCTACATTCATCAGGGAAGCATGAAGATCATGCAGTGTGCTACAATGGGAAAGTGCAAGGGCAAATAAGATAAATGTACAGCCGTGGTCAAAACTATTAGGCACTTTTATTATTACAACTGACTGCAAAAGTTATTTCTTTGAAGGTTTTCTATTGTTCATCATCTTTTGTCGGCCAGTTCAAAGGAATTTTAAAACTGTTGATAAGGTTTATAGAGGGTCATACAAGAACTGAATGATCCATAGTGCACATTTTGTGTTTCTTCCTAAAAGCCACACTTTGCTGTTAGTACTCGCTGCTAACACACGTCAACTTGTCTTTAGTTTTACTGTTAATATTTTGAAAGTTAGAAAGTTTCCTATGCAATGTGCCAATAAAGAATGAACTGAGTGATCATCAGCGTAAGTTTTTTTTTTAATCGGGGTAAATGTCAAAGAAATTGCTGTGATTGTAAAATGTTGCAAAGGGTGACCCAACAAAATATTGGTAAAATGAACAAAAAATGATTATTTTCACATTTCAATAGTTTCATTTCCTTTTAATACAAAAATATTTTTAAATAATTGATATTTTATAGAGTGCCTAATATTTTTAGCCAAGACTGTATTACATATGTACATCTGTAAATCATTCGATAGAAAACGTGTAGAATTTATATAAATATAAAACATATTTTTGTGAACTGCTGTTTAATTTATATTAACTATATTACTGTGAATCAGATTATGATTACTAAGGCAAAGAGTGTAAGCACAAAACTGGAATGAAATACCAAGAACGACCCGGAGCACATATGTATAGTGAAAATTCGTATAACAAGCTTAACAAATGAAAATCTGACAAATGCAGATATTCATGGACATTTAAATGACGAAAAGTATACGGGCACGCAACATACAAAAACAGTCTTCTTAAAACTCAATTTTCTATTTTTGAGAAAATTGTATACAATTAACTCGTGGGTGTGATATGTGCATAAACGAATACGTAATATTATTATTACCGCATGTCACGATATTGTTCTTGTGCCATGTGGTCTAAGCAAGTGAAGAATTAATAAGAATCGTTAAGAATTTACGGCAAACTAGCGGAGCTATTATGGAGACGTTATGACCGTAATTTAGATACAAAGAAACTAATTTCTGAGGTGTATGACGAGAAAAATGGAAATCCGTATATAGAACGAATTGCATTGTATACTGTTTTATTACATTTACAGTAAGGTATGGCATGCAATTAACATTTACAGGAAAATTATTGTAAGATGCAGATAAGCTTCTGCGAAATTGACTTCACGCTAAATCTTTGCTTTCTATTTTAAGCAGATTTTAACATGTAACGTGTTCAATTTTGTTACAAATAACGTAAAGCAGATTACACATACTCTTCTCAAGTTATTCTACAAGTAATGTCGTTTTTCAAGTTGGTTCATTCACATAAAAGCAGCAATATGTCTGTATATTTTTAAGTGATATCAAGTGATCTTAATGATAACAATCTTTATTTCCTACATCACAAAACTGAACTAAGTTAATCTTAGGCAGCACTCTGTTAGCACAACTCTTGCTACTTAAAGAATATTACAGTGAAAAAAGTATGTAATATTATTAAGTATCAGGTGGGGAGAATTGAATGAATCTTTTTGAAAAAGGTTGCTTTTATAGTTCACTGATGATAATTGTTCCCTAGCAAGGTTGCATGTAGTTTGTCAAATTATTAGCAGTAAACATTAGTTGTAATAGTTTTGTTACAATCTAAAAATTGAAAATGAAGTAATTTTTTTTTTTTTGTCAAATACAAAACTTTTGCATGGACTCCCTACCTTTTGCATTTATCACCCTTCTCCTTAATTAATTAAAGGATTAATTAATTCTCCTTATTAATTAATTAATAAAATTAAAGACTATTGTATGATATTCATTATTCAAATCCCTCAACATTGGTAAAAGATAAATTATTTCATTTTGATAATTAGAAGTATTTTTAATTGGAGACAGTTTGCACTTTTAAAGTGATATGAAACTCCTTTCTTTTGTTTCTATACATTTTCAGTTTCTTATACCAGTGTGTAGTTCTATTAAGAATATTTAGTCTTGTAGTCTTCCTTTACATAGCTGAGATTGATTGCATCGGCTTTTTAAATACCTGTTATCTACCTTTCTTGAATGACAGGAGAACTTGAAAATTGTTGTTCACCTGTTTTTACATTTCATACATTCTGTGTGTAGTTTTTATATATTTGGAGTACCAGTTGCAATTTTGTTATCTGTTTCTAATTTGTACAGCAAGTAGTATCACAAGTAAGTGCTTCTAATATTTGATGCTGATAAAGGAAATAATAATCCTTTAAAATGCATCGAAGAGTAATATGCTATTTTATTAACCGAAATGAGAACGACATTACTTATGAATTGATTACTGTTACACTTCACGTATAAATTTTCAATAAGAATTTTTCTAGCACAAATTGAAGTTATAACTTCAGTTTCTTTACTGAATGGTATACACTTTATTAGTTAAAGTGGAAAAAAGTATTTTAAATTGTATATAATATAGAGTGGTTTGTAAAATGTTTATTTATTTATAAAAAAGAAAGTCACGAACTTAAGAAATGGAAGGAAATCAGGTTTATAAACGATAAAACGAAATGTGAAGTTTTGAATTTTTAGTCGCCATAGGTATTAATTTAAAAACATATTGTTGTTATCGTTTTTATGATACATTTACAGTTACTATAAAATATATTATGCAGTAATATAAAGATTTGTGTATCAAACAAATTTTTTAATCTTGAATTTTTGGAACTATTTCATTCGGAAATATGATAGGATAAAAATACTCAAATATTTGTGTATTCTTGTCTGTTCGCATAATTTAAATTAATACATATATTAACTATACTCAAAAAACGCTCGTCAAGGTCGCGACTCATTCTTGTGAGTACTTTAATGCCAGTAATAAATTCTCCTTTCTAGCACATTTTTCAATAATTATTTATATTACTTCATTCAAAAAGGAAGGACTAAAGTTATATCGTAAATTTATGGTTCTAGTTGATTCCATGGCCTGCATTTTATAAAAAAAAAAAAAGAAAGAAGTATAATAAGTGTAATGTTAGACATAAGTTTATGAAGGATTTATTACACTGAAAGTAAAGTATTTGTTAATTTTTGTTATATAATTCAAAAATCATGCTATACACTGTTGCACAAAAGTTCCACCAGTTTAAACTTAAAGACCCGTTCTGTTTGTGCCGTTTCTAGACTTGCAGGAACAAAAAGTACCGTTTTTTTTTTTTTTTATATATTCATTTATTTATTGATAAATCAGTGCACTTTTTAAGTGTTATTCGTTGTTTTCTCAACCAACCATTTCACATTTATCATACATCATCGATCTGTAATTTATAAAATCTTTCTGATTTAGCCTAGCATGCACTTTTTACGTCTGCCCTTTTTTTTTTTTAGAATACGATAGTTTAGCGGTTTTGTTTACGTTGTTGTTGTATTGTAGCGGGACCAGAACCCAGAGGCAGATGTCATGACGAATCAGCCCAGAAGCCTAGCCAAGGTAAGTTTTTATCCAGTATCGGTGGTTCTTAATCCTCTAATTTTATAAAAGTGTTTCAAATGTGGTCAAGTTTTACATTTAACTGCGATAAATGTCCTAGAATCTTTTAATACGTATAAAACTTTCTAATAACAAATGTAACGAACCAGTTTTATTCCTTAGTAAGTAATCGTTAATCATTACTCCTCAAATATCCCTCTATTTTTTATTGCTGTTAATCGCTGTAAAAAAATGTACTTCCAATAATTAGTTATGAAAATGCAACACTTGTGGTTCCATTCAGTAAACGAAGAGCATAGTTTTAAACAGAAATTTTCATTCCTGGCGGTTTACAATTGAGAATTCAAAACCGAAAAGAAACAGTAGTCGAGTTTTTTTTTACTTTCCATGTATTATGTTATAATAGGAGGAACTGAGAACCATTGAAACAAAGATATAATACATATCGTTCGTCAATCATTTTCATCTCAACTCCTGAAACGTTTTTTTTTCGTTTTTCATCATTTTTATTTTCTTTCAGGCTTAATATAATAGGAACATACAGAGCGAGAACTGCAGGTTTGTATAAATGAACCAAGGAGAAAGATAATGCTTTAAGTCTAACAAACGGAGTTCGCGACTGATAATGAGCGCTTTTTGGTTTGCACTAATTTTCAAATATACAATTTAATAAGAGTAAAGAAATTCAACGGCGATTTTAAGCACAAAATATATTACTTGCCGTCGACTTCACGTTTTTCTAACAAAGAAAGGCTCAACCTTGTTACATCCCAATTAAATTTTTGTCAATCTATACTGTGTATACATATGCGCGTGTGTGTGTGAGAAATTTATTTGCCAAGGTCAACTGCAAGTATGTATGTGAAAAAATGAATTAAAGTTAGGACTACTTGTTGAGGTTGAGTACCTGATGGAATGCGTTTTTAGCAATTTCTTACTTTGAACGCAAAATTTCACTTTTTCACACTTTCCAAGTGTTATCAAATATTTGAAAGTCATTTAAAGCATTATATTTTAATTTTGACATTTGACTATTACTGTAGTCTGTTATTTCATACTACACCAATATCTCGTAGTTGTGTTACAATAAATTCGATTATGTAATTAAAACACGACGAGGTATTCTGCACTTCAAAATATGCTGTATGCGAATATTACAGTATTTAATATTCATATGAATATTATGTACATCAAATATTAATAAAATATTACAGTATTTTAATAAACTGTATTGCACTACAATGTTAGAAAACTGAAGATTTAACTCTTATTTAACATTTTATTAATTCCATTGATTTTCAAATGTTTAATAGCAGTTAAAGACCACGAAGAAGTGAAATTTTCCGTTTTAGTTAAGAAACTGCCATGGAAACCTTCATAGTGTGAAAATGGTCCAAACTTTAATTATTTAATTTTTCAACACATTTGCAGTTAATTTTGGCAAAACAAATTTACACACTCATTATTGGAGATATGTACTATATTGTGATAAAAAATTGGCAGATTGGAATGTTGTAAGGCTGAACTTTCCCTTATAAATGGTACTTACTTTAATGCAAAAAATAAAAATGTTTTATGCACTGTTCCAGTTTACTTCCGACAATTATGTTGTTACTTTAATAGCATGTATTATTACAAAAAGAGACCGGAGGTGGTTACTTGATTTTTTAAGGAGCTTTTGCACAATTATAGTATATGAGATACTTCACATTAACATTTCAGGAACCCGTCAGAATTGGCAGATGAAAATATGGCGCAGCGCGTTAGGTGTTTGTCTACCACTTTGATGTTTCTTTGTGTCTTGCTTCGAATCTTATCCGATCTTATCACCCATTACTTAATTTCAATTCGTACTCCTATTTAAATTAATTTTTTACCTAATTGAAAATCTAAAGAGAAGAAGTTGGTTTCATTTCTTATCTGAAAAGCTGGTGTTTAGCTAAAAATGTGAGAAGCAAGTAATTGCGTTGGAAAATCGAATAGAGAAATATTTTTAATGTTTAATACAGGGAAGATCTCATTTTGTAGATGTTAATGAAGTGGCGGTATTCCCTCAAATAGGAACTAGGTATTTACAAGAATAGATCATTCTATCAAGGTGCTTAAAATTGATTTATTTCTCATGTTTTTATAATACCTACTACCCAAGTTTGTCTACTAGTTACGATAAAATAATAATCAATATTCCCAAATACTTAATTGAATGTTCAATCTTTAAGATAAAAAATGAAACCAATTTCTTAGAAATTGTTAATTCGTTTAAAAAGGAATAAGTATTTGAAGGAAAATTAGGTAGTGTGTTATGACAATATTGTTCTCTCTTTATTACTTCTTAACTTTATCCTTGCCTATCCTTGTCTAAACACTGTGCTTCTTTTGTTTTCATATTTATATCTATCTCACTCTACCCTCTCTCTGTCTTCCTTAGACCTTCCCCGTTCGAAACACTTTTAAGGTGGCCGTCATGCTGTACATGTCGCAATAAACGTTGGTCATCAATTTTTCACGAAAGAAATTCTATTTTAATCACTTATAACTGCATCCAATGACGGTGTTTTTGAGTTCTCTCTACATAGTGAGAAACACATCAAACGGTACTAGAAGTTAGTCGCAAAAGAAACACCGAAATGGTAGGCAAACAATTCACGCATTACACCATGCTTTCACTTGGCAATTATTCTTGTGCTATAGCAGATAAGAGTGTCCTCAAATTTAACATCTCGTAAATATCTCGTAAACTGTCATTATGTAATAGCTTATTAAAAAAATGAGAAAGGCACACCTCAAAGCCTCTTTTTCTTAGTTATATCAAAATTGAAATGATTGTTAGGGTTGAGTGTCAGGGATTGGAATATAAAATTATCTATTTCAAATCCTTTCAACTTGATTCTTATTTGTTATTTCTTTCTATTTTAATGCTATCAGAGGAAAAATGAACAAGATAGATTTCTGTTGGGTAATTCAAAGGGTCTACCAGGATAAGATGGTCAAAAGTGTACTTGAACCAACTAGCTCGTGCGATATACCATTTGATAGCTTACCGAAAGAAAACATTTGACACCAACTTTCAACCCTCTATCTCGATCGGGATAGTTACAGGGAAAATTCGGATCGTCAGTTTTTTCTCTATTTTCCTTATTTAGTGGCATGCAGAAATTTTGAAAAAAATCTGGCGCGTTGCATATATGAAGGTATTTTTTTAAACTACGAGGGGCACCTGACCAAAAAATTTGAGGAAATTGAGGGTAATAGTTACGTTAAGTTGCTGCTACTAAATAAATATAAAAGTTGTCGCTTCAATATTTCAAAAGATATCCGCTTTTTTTTACGTTTTTTATTTCTTACAACTAGGATTTGCAACGAAAACAAAGATCTCGAACATGTGCCTTCTTCACATACGTAATGTGCCAGATTTTTTTCAAAATTTTTGCGTACCACTGAATAGGGAAAAAAGTCCAAAAACTGATGGATATAATTCATCCTGTAACTACCCTCTAAGTCGTGCTAGAGGGTTGAAAGTTGGTGCCAAATGTTTTCTTTCGATAAGCTTTCGAATGGTGTATCGTACGACCTAATTAGTTAAAGGGCACTTTTGACCATCTTATCCTGCTAGACCCTTTTCAATGTTTTAAAATTTCTGTTGTATTCCTTGGTTTTCATATTTCTAAAATTTATATCTATTTAAAGAGCTGCCAATCTTAAATAACAAAGTTTTTGCATCGGGTGAACAACTTTCATTATATTCTCGTCGCAATATCAGTGGCATCGTTCGAATTACAATTTGCAACAGGGTTTATTTTAAAACTGTGTCGATAAACTGTTATTACAAAAAAGTGATAGTCAATAGCGACTATCAAACGAGCGCAAGAAGGGTTGTCGTTTGACTCGATGCACTTGAGTCAGGATAACTAGCAAGATTCTTTCGCCAAGATATATCGAATCGTAAAGTATAGGGTTCGTCGTATATATGGCCAGAGGTTTGGTTGCACGACGGCATATACCCAAGATAAAGGAATTGCTGGATCAAAAGTCTTGCTCCTACCGTTTGTTTCGGTGTTGAGTTGAGTCAGAGTTTCTCGTTATCGGAGAATCCTCCATGCTCGCTGCCAACACCTTTTTAACTCTCTTTGAATGTTGCGAAGGACTGAAAAATGTGGTCGCCCTTACACAGGGTGTCCCAGTTTTTCTCTGATCAAACTTTGTCAGTATGTTCTATGGGCATAAAAAATATAAAAATGTTGTACATATAAATATAGGTCGTTTGAAGCTTGATTAAAATGTTACAACAATAATAGGAAATACGAAGGGAATGGTAACGAACTTGCGGTTACTATTATACAAGACAAGAATGGTACTGGCAAAAGTTACATTCAACACCTTCAACGACCTCAGATCGTAAATACAATTTGCATAAACAGATAACATGTACATATTGCTGATCTGTTCTTACTTTGTAACATAACCTCACATTCGTTACCATTCCCTTCGTATTTCATATTATTCTTATAACTTTTTAATAAAGCATCAAATGACCTATGTTTATATGATATTCTTTTCTTTGTTGTACCTGTAGAACATATTGATAAACTTTGATTGGAAAAAGATGGGACAACCTGTATATACCTGTTTGCAAGAGTTTTGTGACTTAAGAATCGTATCGCTTGATCACGTTTGACTATACACATATTTACATATGTATATGCAAAAATATGGGTAGGCGAGACCGGGGCTGGTAGGCTAGTTTTTCAAGTTTCGACTTTTAATAAATTATGTGGGTAAATATTTCATATGACATATATTTGACTACCTGATTAAATTATTAAAGTTGACTTAATGTGATAACAATGGAGGTATTTGAACGTTTTTCTAACATCTCCCATGCTGGTCAACCAGCCCCATGGTCGGGGTTGGTAGACTTACAGTATGGGGTAGGTTGACTATAGATACAATCAGTTAAGAAAATGTTATTAGCAACTTATCTCAGTGATAATAAAGCAACACAATGTCAGTAAAGTTGTTTTATTACAAAATATTAATTATCTTTCTCTCATATTTTAATAATAAACTAAAAATTTTGTTTCAACGAATCAAACATAAATTATAATGTATTTATAAGTTAATCAATTTTAAACAAAACAAAAATCGCTTTTCTAACAACAAAATTACAATTTAAACCTTTACAGTAGTAACAAAATCTTAGAGAATTATAGAAAGAAAAATATAAATGTATACCTATTGTTCTTGTGTTACCTAACCTTATGGATAAGTTATTAACGAAAAGTTAGTACAAACTGATATCGTCAGGATTGGCTGACCAGCTAGTCGTGTAACCCCGGACATTATTAGTCAACCAGCCCCGAATGATCATTTTGACTTCAATACTCTACATAACCCTAAATTTACGTATTAAAAAAAACACTGTTTCAATAGGTCGTATTTTAAATAAACTTTAAAATATTATAGAGCGTGAGAACATAAAATCTTTAGGAAAAAATACTTACTTAGGTAGCCAATTTTTCGACAAACGCTGTTAACACTCAAACAACGTGCGATCACGACATCAGAAACAAATAAATGGCGTAGTAGAAGTGACTTGTTTCTACAATAAATTTTTCCGCGGAACAGCACACGCCGGTGCAATGTTATTAGTCAACCTACTCCTATAGGTAACCAGCCCCGATCTTTCCTATACTACAAATTTGAAAATTGAAATATACTAATATTAAGTTTTATTAAGTTCTTCAATATTAAGGTCTACGGACAGATTGTTAAAGTATGAGAAAGTGTCCTTTATATTTACATACTTTACAGAAAGTAATACCAAACATTACGTAAATGTATTTATCTTTCGGGGATTTTATAACTACGTACAACTTCAAATAATTAATAAATGACAGGGGAAGAGAAATACAATATACATAGGAGGATATCTCTTACCATTTGTCTGCAAGAAGAAGTTTCTATTTTTGTACTTTTTAAGGTTATATTCTATTTTTTTAATAGAAAAATTGCATTATATTTTGCTTCAATATCATGAAACAGTATAAAAGGACTAATTCAATGAACAATTTCGAGATTACTTTAATGTTTATTTTAAAACTAACCTTGGATACTTGTTTATTTTGTTACGTACGCAGCTTAATCGAAACAGCAGGCGACGGGTGTTTAGCAGGGGTGTGCGTGAATCCGAAAATGTCGAGTCGAAAATTTTTCATGGGATCGAGTCGGGTTCTTGAAAGTATCTCGAGATTCGAGAATACCAGGATTCCCGAGAATTTCGAGAACCAGAATCACGTTTCGGGACTATATTTAGCTAATATAAGCTAGTCCTGCAACATCGTTCGGATTCTCGAAATTTTCATTCTCAAATATCGGGTTTGCGACATTTTCAGGTTTTCGCAGACTTTTAGTATTTAATTTATCCCACACCCCCTGGATAACGAAAACGATAGTAAAAAGTTGTAAAAAGTGACCTTTACAATTTTCTTCGTGATTCCCAGAAATTGCAGTTTTTTCAAAATTTTGTGTATACATCATCTATACTCTGTTCAAAATGAGAGTAACCTCGCTTAGCGCATGGGACGTGCCTAAGGCAGGGCTAGAACCACTAGACGTCCAAACCCCCACTTAACCGCCTACGTTTTTCTCCGTCTTACCCTCTGCCACGCTCTCTGTCTATATGCAGAACGGACGAAAATCGGTCCGACAGCGAGGTTACCGACTTTCCCTCACTCTATATGTAGCAATTTTCGAAAATTGCGAAAAACATATACATATCTGTGAGATTCAGAAAATATACTCTATGTATGTTGACAAATTTTTGTCCAAAACTAATTATGTCGTATACAAGATATTTATTCGAATATATTTCCAGCTATGGTGGCGCCATCTATGACTTTACAGAAATTTCATTCGCATCAGGTTATTCATTGTGAAAAATCAGACAAGATTCGTACCTTAACATTTTTCTCTACCACAATTCATTTCGAAAATATTCTGATTAACAGTTTTTCAACCACAACTTTGAAGGGTGATTTCATTTCTAAGAAACAAGTATTAGCAGCTAAAAAAATACGTATCCAATATTTTTGGATTCTTTAGCTGCATATAAAAGTTTACTAACATCGGTGTACATCAGTTGAATGATGCCCTTTATAATTTGCCCTTGTTAATTTGTCACTCCTTTGTCGCTAATTTCTCTTTATAATAACAAAGTGACAAATAGATAGTGATATTATAGATTTTGAATACAGTATAAGCAGAAAAGGGAACAGAAGGCTGTTTGCTTCACATTGTTCATAATTCATTAAAGAAACAAGCGCGAGGCTATTCGAGTGAACAATACTGTATATAGCCTGAAAAATAGCTGATCATTGTTGAAGGGGAAATATTTATTTGTGAATTTTTGTTCAACAGGAGGAAGAAAGTGATGAAGATGCGATAACAGGACAACCACAACCTGGTCAGCAGAACAATTCCGCGAGCCAACAGCCCATTTTTGCCATGCCACCACCATCCACTACCATCGATGAAAATACGAACTTGAACAGTGGCGCTGAAAGAGTTATTTACACAACTGGTATTTCGAATACATAAATATTAATGCACGTTATATAGCGGATCACCATTTTTCTTTATTTAATTTTAGCTTTATTTACGTACCTTCTGCCTTTTTTCGTATTTGTACGCTTTTAGTAAAGCGTATTGTCAAGAAATGTGCAACACAAGCGACATAATAATTTAAGCAACCTGCTAATTTAAGCTTAATAATAATTTAATTGTCTTGCAGTTTACTTAAACTTTTATACTATTATCAACATTTCGTCGCTAATGTGAATTTGTATTTTTGATTTTTTTTTAGTATTAGATTTTGAAAAATGTAGGTAATTTACATAATTCAAAAGTAAGTACTTAATCAAGTACTTTTAACCAAAAAATATATTTATCTACGATTTTAAGCAAACGTATTATTGTATTTCGTGCTAAAATATTATTAATAAAATTTTTAAATTAATTGTAACATTTTACGAATTGGTGATCATAATTACTGAAATACCATAAAAACTAATTTTCACATTATTAAAATCGCGAAATTCATGCAGTTTGTATCGGAACTCTAAATTGTACAATATATTTTTGATTTTACGTATAAAGAAATTTGTACATACAGGATTATTTTGTCTTCAAATTGAATTATCCATTTGTGCAGGATAGAATAACTGTATAAACTTCATTGAAAACATTGATTTCTGGTCTTATAATTAGTTTTTACAGTTTTCTTGTGAAAGTTAACGGTTGAGATATATAAACCAGACGTGTGAATTTTTCGTGCATAAACGGTCACATGCCGTCTGTGAGACTGGTAATTTTAGGAACAGATAAAGAAAACGAAATTCTGACAAAATTCCTTAGAAGTCGACACAAATTGAACTTAAACATATTTTGGACTGCGTTAAAACTGTCATATATACCGACGTTGGCTTCTAGTCTCTTTTTCAAGGCTCTTGATGGCACCGATGCCACGGAGTCATTGTAAAACGACTCAGTTCGGGTCCCCTAACCCGACAGCCCTGCGGGCCCGGTGACCCACGCTTGGAACTTGGGGCCTGCCCCGCCCCCAGTAAAGGAGGCGGGGCCACCCCGTGTGGATCGCCACTACCGGGACCCGTCGCGAGGATGTGACTCCTCCCCCAGGCCCGGGCACTCAGGTACCTCGGAGTCGTGAATCCCGTACCGCAGCCAATCGTAGGATCGGCTGCGGCCCCTGAGGATTTACAGTAGTATCTGTGGAGAAGCTAATTCGATTTGCCCTATGCTAAATGCCAGAATATTTGAGCTCCTAGCAAACCGTCTACCGGGGCGGGGTTATGGAATTCCGGATCTGCTAGTTGTACCTGGGTTGGGATGTTTAATTATTTTCTGTCAACGCGTTCGGAAGGGACGAGGTCCGCGATTTCGTTCACGATGAGAAAATTGAGATCTCGCGCGAAGGTGGTGATGCACAATCTCAAATGCGCCGTGGTGGAGTGCCAAATCTGCGAGGTTATTTGATTCATTCCCGTGATCGGGATTTGCATGTCTTCCCTGGATAATCCTAATCGCTTCGCGAAATTCTCCGTAAAAGAAATGAGCTTGAGCGAATGAATCTAATAATACGCGGTAGCGGTGAGGGTGACCGTCGTTGTCCAACACGTTTACAACCGCGGTGGCTAGGAGTACCTGGGATCCCGTGTTTACCTTTTTCGTTTAAGAGTCAACAACTAAATTCTTTCGCTGAGTCTGGTTCATAATATTTTATCAATAGCGCTCCATTGCACGAACTCGCTTTATGAGCAGGTGAAAAAATAGATTGTCCAATGGGGGTTCCCTATTTAATATACACCTCTCTGCTATTGTAACTAATTGCAATTAACGCGGGGTCTTTCAGTTTGAACGTAGCATACGTGATAGGATCATCTAAGGTTCTAGCCAGGATTTCAATTTGCCTGTTATATTCACATCGTAGTTGACTTGAGGGGGGAATTTATTTTTTTTTTTTGGTCAAAAATATCGATACTTTAGCATTTTTTATAAACAAAAATGTAACATTGATTAATTTGAAACTTTGTATATATGTTTGTTATACTTTCATTATGTTACATAAATTTTTTCAGTTCAATTCACTTAAAAATACAGTTCGAATTGCCCGTGAACTAGGACGCTCCGCACAATTGCTTCATTAACGGTTGACATATCTGCCCTCCGGTTCATCTGAAATCAAAAATTTTAATGAGATTTTATTTTATACACATATAATTATCATTTGATCTACAATGAACAAAAAGAAATTATTTTTCGAGAAATGGTAACTGTTTAAATTCAAATGTTCGATTTTTCTCAAAAAATTTTGGACACTCGTGTCCAAATAAAGTTATTTAACAATAAAAAATATAACAAAACAAAGAAACAGATAAGAAATAACAAAAACAAATAACAGTTCAAACAGTAACACAATAATATCGAGATTCACAGGAAGAGAGCGAAGTGCATGTTTCAAAAGCCAAAGACATTCTGCTGGTTTTCACCGCTTTCCCAAGCAACGTAAACGAAAAAATATCTCTAAAGAGTTCAAGAGGATAGAGAGACTTTTCCTTCTCATATCTGGAAATTGTCTTTCGACACGTACTTGTAAGCAGACCCTAGGTCTGCTCTGCAGCTGTTGACACCGTCCTTTTAGGCCTAACTGCTCAAGAGTCAAGGCCAACCCAACGAAGCCACTAAAGATGCCTTTGTCAAATTATGGTAATGTCACTGCAAATAAATTTGAACTTGTCTGTTAGAAAACTACGACTCCAATAACATATAGTCGGGGCCACGATATAGCGAGGTCGTAAAATCGGTCAGGCGTCAAAGTAAACATGTTTTAGCTGCCGGGACCCCGAAATTGACAGAAATACGAGCAGATAAGTACTTGAAACCATGGTCAGGACCGTACAAAGAATTCTTGTATCCAGCGAAAGTCAAACTGATTCTAATATATTTACTGAAAATTGAGTTCAGCTAGGACAATTTAGGGCTTTTTTCTTCTGGGAAAAGCCGCTTTTGGAAGTACGGTTACAGGTAAAGGTCTTATCGAGGTCTTTAACATCTTCATTTACCTGCTTGTGTTATATACAGATAGAAAATGCAAAAGGATTGTGTAGCTTTAATATTAACATATTTTCCATTTGTAAATGAAATACCATTTTCTACTTGAAGTACCAAATCATATGCTACCATTCGTTTATTGTTGGAACCCTCAAACAGACTGCAACACACGGCCTTGAGTGCCGCAACATCAATCGGTGCCGATTCTTCAGAGTTTAATTCACGACCTCGCTATATCGTGGCCCCAACTATAAACGTCTTACAACGGTACCATGGATTCTGGGGATATCGATTTCTTCAAAAATTTATAACTTTGAAAATTTTATGAATTTTATCTTAAAATTTTGCAGAGACATTCCTACAAAGTTAAACTACAAAATTCTGTAAACAACAAATTGATTTTGTTGATCAAAAAAAAAGAAACTCCCCCCTTAAATTTTTCCAGGAGACCGTTTGTAACACGTGCCGAATGAGGTGTGGCATTGTTATGCAAAAGGACAATGCGTTTTGTCAATTCGTGGCGTGCGACTATAGTCGTCCGCTGCAACGAAAGTGTTAAAGCTTACACGAAAACGTGGCCCACAACTAAAAGAATCTGCAACTAAAATTTCGTAGATCTAGGGCAAGACCAAAAATTTGTTTGCACTTCAATCCGCATTTTTGGCATTTCAGACGTGCCATTGTTTTGGAAAAAGATAAAATAGGCATGCGTGGCAAGTGCAGGTCACCGAACGTGTATGATTAGCTTGTAACAAAAGCATAAAAAAAGAAACATACATAATTTATTATAAATATCAACTTGGACAATTATAAGACCAGAAATCATAACTATCACGATTTTTTATTCTGCAAACTGCGAAAAGCAGTTATTTGTAGACAAATATAATTCTGCCTTTGTTAGCTTATTTTTACCATGAAGTAGATGAAATAGATATTACCATTTCCATTTAATTAGCCCTTTAACTGCGATACTCTTTACAAAAACCTGTCCGCTGTGATTTTCGCATGTCGGTGCTTTGGGGCACGTGGTAAAAATCGGAGTGCATTTTAAAATGCTTAGTTGCAACAATCTAAAAACACTTTGCTATAGTCGATATGTTCAATATTATGTAATTTTAGTGTAACAATAAATATGATAATCTGAGCGAAAATAACCCGGTGTATGCATACGGCTTTTCGTAAGCAAAAGCGATTACTCCTTGAGAGCGTATTTATACGTCTTTCGCAGTTAAATGGTTAATAACGCACTAGCTTTCAAACGTTGTAGCTTCAATGTTAAAATGTTACCCAACTTTATTTTAAACAAGCTGTCTTAACATTTATCCTTGATAAATTTTGTTCATAATTTCTATTTCACTTTTCAGCATAAATATTATTTTCTTCATATCCAATAGTTCAGTTGAAACAGAAAATATTCAGTTCTTGTTCGCAACACACATTACCAAATTTTGTTATACTCTAAAAAAAAATTGAGCTACGAAAAATGATATATTGCACAGACGTATCATGCATTTTTATTTGGCATTAAACAATACAACTGTGTTAGATTTCACTCCAATAGAAACCTTTCTAATTCCAATCTGACTCGTTCTGCTGTATTTTTGTAATGTTCTAGTTATCGATACACACACAAGTATACAGATTTGCAATAATTGAGAGATCAGCGATATTGAATTTGAATTACTTTCGTATCACAAGTCATATAAAAATGTATAATATATTTGTACGCATATAGGTGTATGTACAGTGAGAGTCAAAAGTGAGTATACACCTTGAGAACACGGCATTTATTTAACGATTACATTAATGGAAAAGTTATTTGAAAAATATAAAGCGTAGAGTGATAGGAATTAAAAGTAAAAAACGTAATTCAATCTAATAAATAATATTTGAGATACAACATAAAATAGTTGAGGATCTGTAAAAATATAAATCAAAAGTGTGTATACACAACTATTTAAGAATGATTTATCTTCATTTATTAATAAAATTACGTACATTTAATACTTTGTTGGTCCACCTTTAGCTTTAATTACCGCAGCTAACCGTCTTGGCATAGATTCAACCAACTTACATGTTGTTGAAACAGAAATGTCATTCCATACTTTTAGTAGTTCGATTTTAAGGTTTTCCTTCTTTTGCATAATTTCAAATGTGCTATTTCCCACAAATTCTCTATTACATTAAGATCTGGGGATTGTGGTGGATGATTCAGTTGATTTGGAGCATTTTGTTGCAACCAATCCTTAACAATCTTTGCTGTATGTTTAGGATCTCGATCTTGCTGAAAGATCCACGAATCTGGCAACTGAACTTTTGTAACACTTGCAGCTAAATTTGTTCTTAAAATATCTAGATATTGAAATCTGTCCATCGTATTGTTAATAAAAGCTAATTCCCCGACTCCAGAGGCCGCCATGCTACCCCAAACCATAATATTACCACCGCCGTGCTTAACGGTACTAACAAGATTTTCCGGTTCTAATTCCGTTTTTTTTTTCTCCAAATTTTTGGTTGCCTTTTTCTTCCAAAAATTTCAAATTTACTTTCATCAGTGAATAATACGGTGTACCAAAATTCGAGTGGTTTGTTTATGAATTTTTTCGCGAATAGCAAGCGCAAAACGCGATTCTTTGCACTTATCGCTGGTTTCTTGCGTGGAACACGGCCATGCATACCTTGAGAATTTAATGATCTACGAATCGTACTCGCACTTATAGATTTTTGTTGTATTCCAGATATTTCTTGAGCTAGTGAAACTGCACTCATAGTGGGATCTTTCTTCACTATTTGTATAATTAATCGGTTATCTGCTTCATTTAACTTTCTCGAAACGAGGAAAGTTTTTTACACTTAAGTATCTTTATACTTGTCTATGTTTTTTTTTTACAGTTCCATGACAACGATTTACTATTTTCCCTATTTGTCGAAATGATTTTCCTTCGTTTCTGAATTTAACAATAAGTTTCCTCATTCCTTCTGAAGTTTCTATACGTTTCTCACTCATAATTCTATTTATGCACTAAGTATTTCAAATTAATCAACGCTGATGAAAATTTACACGAATTCACGCTTATTCAGAAATTACTGCTTCTAGAAAACTACTTTACCCGACTATCTTTCATAACAGACTAACTACTTTTGCTGCGTATATTCACTTTTGACTAGTTCGTAAGGAACCTACTTCTGATAGGCATTTGTTTTCAAAATATTGGAAACGTAAATCAGTAAGATTTTTGTTTATATACGATTAGGACACTACAAGTACCATATACTACAACATTACAACCTTGGTTTTTGCAAGATATGCTGTAAAGATAATGTAGAATCTCATATGTATGGGGTGTATACTCATTTTTGACTCTCACTGTATAAACATTGAAAAGTAGCTGTAAGTTTAAGGATAATCTAATGTAAATATTTGTGCACTGCTTTCAATTTTACTAGATAAATACAGTAGTTTAGAGCACATTAGATGTTCAGTTACACAGTATCGAATGTTTCTCTTTCGTTATCTGACAATTTTTCCAGTTAAGGATCTGATTGTTCGAGAAGCGAAACATAATTACATTGAAAAGAAAAAAAAAATGAAATTTCTCAACATTTTGCTTCTCCCTGTTGCCATTTAATGTAAATACATTGTTTCTTTTATTTGTTACGTTGCATTTTTATTTTTACAAACGTACCTTTTTTTGTCACAAAGAAATATAATTGTAATAATCAGAATATAAAATATTATTTGTTACAGAGTTTGCAAGTTAAATCCTTGTTATCTAAGTCGATTTTGTTAATGTACTATTTTGTACAAATTATTTTAACCTCGAAAATGGAGATTTTCATATTTTGTTTATCAAGAGAATAAAAGGCTTATATAGAATTGCACTTGCAGTTAAATTCTTGTAGATGAAACATTTCATTTGGACTGCACATAAACCACTTTTATTTGTAATATAATTTGTAATGTACTCTATTATTATAACACCGTATAGAAAAGGCACCGTAAACTGAATTAGTGAAAGTAAAAACTCATCCAGCAGCAATATTATTGAAATGATAATAATGGAATAAACAATTTTTTATTCCTTTTTCATTAGTAGAAAAAAATTTTATTAATAGAATAAACTTTTCTTTCGCAAGTCAAAGCGAATACTTTTTTCTATACTGTATACAAGGTGTCCCGTAACTCCTCGACCACCCGGAAATTGGGGGTTGCTGGGGTGAATCTGAACAACTTTTTCCTTTTCCAAAATACAGTTTGAAGCTTCGTTTTTGAATTATTAACGAAAAACACTGACCAATTACAGCGCGCGTAGAGCCCGCGCTCAGGGGCGGAGAATAGAGGCTATTTTCTTCACGATTTCGACTAATTGCAGTTTTTTGAATGACGGCAAAACCCATTTCTCTAAGCCTTATAAAAATAGCGGTGCAGAGTCAAATTTTTTTGACAGCGATCGATAACCGAGAAGTCACGCGTACGCCTCGTTCACGTTAGCGCGCGGGTGAATCTCCGTTCGCCCGTCCCTGAGCGCGGGCTCTACGCGCGCTCTGATTGGCCAGTGGTTTTCGTTAATAATTCAAAAATGAAGCTTCAAACAACATTTTGCTAAAGGAAAAAGTTGTTCAAAGTCATCTCAGGAACCCCCCATTTCCGGGTGTTGGAGGATTTACGGGACACCCTGTATGCGTCCAGCGAAGGCTATCAGTGTGGCCTATGGACGCATATTTGCGCGCGGCGAAGGCTTTGGTTCTTTAGTATTGTCTCATATGTATGCTCGGTAATTGTTTCTATCGTATATGTCCAACACTCGCAGAAACCACATACCGTTGCTTATTATGTTAATATTAAGCTACACAATCTTTTTGCACTTTCTATCTGTATATAACACGAGTAGATAAACTAAGATGCTAAAGACATCAATAAGACCTTTACCTGTAACCGTACTTCCAAAAGCGGCTTCCCCCAGAGGGAGAAACCCTAATTTGTCCTAGCTGCATACAGTTTTCAGTAAATATATTAGAATCAGTTGACTTTCGCTGGATACAAGAATTCTTCGTACGGTCCTGACAATGGTTTCAAGTACTTATCTGCTCGTATCTCTGTCAATTTTCGGGTCCCGGCAGCTAAAACATGTTTACTTTGACGCCTAACCGATTTTACGACCTCGCTATATCGTGGCCCCAACTATATGTAGCACACTTTGGAAGTGACGTGGTAACAAAAATATATTTATGCAGCCAATAATACTTAAACTAATTTTAGATGTAAGGCGACCAAAGGCCTCGTGCCTTTTTCGGGGCTCCCTTAAGTAGCCCCTTTTCCCTGGGAAAGTCCCA
>NW_017100150.1:375879-383026 GCF_001263275.1 Habropoda laboriosa
CATTTCTCTAAGCCTTATAAAAACAGCAGTGCAAAGTGAAAGTTTTTTGACAGCTATCGAGAACCGAGAAGTCACGCGTACGCATTTGTTCACGATCGCGCGCGGATGAGAGTCAGCGCTCCCGTGCCTGTGCGCGGGCTTTACGCGCGCTCTGATTGGCCAGTGTTTTTCGTTAATAATTCAAAAACGAAGCTTCAAACAACATTTTGGTAAAGGAAAAAGTTGTTCAGAGTCACCCCAGCAACCCCCCATTTCCGGGTGTTCGAGGAGTTACAGGACACCCTGTATAATGGTAATACTGTTTAAAAAAAAATAAGTACATCACGTTTTTATAATAACGAATTATTTTCTCAAGTTGCATGATTATATTACAATACTTCGATTACTTTTATGCATTCTGACGCTATAGTATTACACTTGTATGTAGTATTATAGTATTACATAATCATTACCATCAAATAACTGCAAAACTCAAGCTTTTCTCCTTTTAAATACACAAACTAATGCTTTCCCAATCTGTAACCACCTATTTGCAGTTTTATTAATTATCTTAATCAGGGTAGTGAAATATAATACCAAAAGTATTGTAATTATGTCGGTGTTATAACAATGTTAGCTCAAAAATGTTTTATCCTATGTTTATTAATATACGGTATGAGTTTAGAATTGTTTGTTTCCTTTTTTATTATACTTTGCATTAATTAAAAAATATGTAGAATACAAATGCACAGTTTACGAATATGTATTATACAACGATCACTTTCTCGTTTATATACATATTTAAATAATATACAATACATTTTGTGCTATAAAATATGCAACAAGATAAATTGTATCGTATCGTACGTTATAGAACTGTTATCGAAAAGCGGAACATAAGTCAGGTTAAGTATTCGGCAGTGAAACGTACACTACCGGCCAAAAGTTTGGAATCACCTCCCACTTTTCATCAATATTAAATCTGCTGCTAATTTTTTATAGATTCGAAGTTTATCTCAATTCTACATTTATAAATTTATCTCATATCAATTGATTCGAACAATAAAAAATTCTTAAAGTCGCTGACTTTTTTCTGTAAATTTTTGTGCAAATTGCAATGCTCGGTGATTCCAAACTTTTGGCCGGTAGTGTATTTATAAAATACATCATTTTGAACTATTAGTGGATAATTAATTTTCACATAACACTAAACCTACCTGACCGGTCTTTAAAACAACTTATATTTCCTAATATCGAATGAAGATAATAGCCAATTTGATTGTGAAAAAAATATAAATATTTCTAAATAAAAGAAATAAGTAATGTATATTTTATTCTTTCTCACCGCATTTTTTACAAATCACAGGCTTCTCGATTGCACATTTTCCACATACGTATTTTTCACATTTTAGACAGATTTTGTTAGTCTCATTGTCTTGGCAATATCCTATCTGGCAAGTTTTCCGTTCAAATGAACCTGTACTTACATTTACATATGACTGTCTTTGCTAGATCTTCTTTGCCTAGTGCGTTGCTCCTTTTGATATTCGGTGGCAAGTTCTTCTTCTCCTGATTGAAATAAAAATTCTTGCCTCGAAATTCCTTCTCCCGTGGTTTCTTTATATAAAATATTGAAAAACTACCTGTGGAGGCCATCTCCGAGATTTGGATTTTACAGTGTACTTTCTGGCTGTTAGGTCAGTGGTCACATCTGCACCGAATTTGGTGCTATTGTATAATCTAATTGTCTCCGGTATACGGGGATCATTTTTTTCAATTTCTACGAATGTATGCATTGAACTGAGTACAAGTACCTTTTTATTTGGTTTAGTTTTGTAAACTGTCAAAGTACAATTATTTGATTGGTAGAAGTTTGTTGAGAAACGTGTCATATTGTCCTTTGTCTGTCTCCCCAATTTTAGTAGTTCCCTTCTATTTTCGCGAATAGTTTCAACAACCGTACTTTTTTTTGCTAAAAGTTTAGTCGCTAATGACACGCTTGTAAAAGAATTATTATCCGTGGTTGCATTTCTTCCACAGCCTGTATACGATTCTACTAATTTCAGCGGAATTGAAGGTTCTCTCCTTTCATCTTTCCCCAAGTATGAAAAGCCGTTTACTATTATATAATATTTGCTATTTACATCGCAAGCTAACCAGAGTTTAATGCCAAATATGTCCGGTTTATAACAATTTTGACTGTTCTCAATGAACCTGCACCAAACTTTAGAAATCAAAGCGAATTTATCAGTTTGCAAAAGCTGGGCTTCGTTGATTTCTATTATCAAACCGAATAAACCTCATAATTTCTGTAAAAAGTTATTTCTGTTCATAGTTTTTGAGAAAAATGCTAGACCCCATTTTTCGTTCCATAGATATGATATATCAACACTTTTAGTCTGGTATGCGCCGCGTGCATACAGGAATGCAATAAATGCATATAATTTTGCAGTAGTTAGATCCCATTTAATTCCCAGCTCTCGGAATGTCTCTGTTTCCGTGCATTTTCTTATATGTTCGATTATATTATGATCAATAATCAGAAAAAATGCCGTCCTAACGACTTCATAGTTTCAGAATTGAGTCTTCGAGAGAATACTATTGCAAAAAAATATAAATCGCTCAAACGGTCAAATGACCGGCCGTGGTAGGTAAAAGGGAGACTACGTATTTTTCTCAGAACGTATACACTACCGGCCAAAAGTTTGGAATCACCGAGCATTGCAATTTGCACAAAAATTTCCAGAAAAAAGTCGAGCGACTTTGAGAATTTTTTATAGTTCGAATCAGATGATATGAGACAAATTGATAAAAGTAAAATTGAGATAAACTTCAAATCTATAAAAAATTAGCAGCAGATTTAATATTGATGAAAAGTGGCAGGGGATTCCAAACTTTTGGCCGGTAGTGTATGTACGTATGCTATAAGAAAAGTCGTGAAGTTTTAAATGGCGGTGCGACAACGTTGTATGTAGGAGATTCTAAATGAAATTTTAAAAACGATTATTTGACCGGTCGTGGTAGGTTTAGTGATAATTATACTAATAATTACTACTCTACTCTTTTTAATTGTTGCTTAATTACTATACAATTTATTTGTTCGTAACAGCTGCCTCGACAAATCCCTTCGTTGGAGCAAACGTTGGTACAACTGGTACGAGTCCAACAAAGTGGTAGTCACCGAAATATAAAATGGTACACGTATGAGCGTTAAATGATTTGTGGAACAATTTTTGCACGGGGTGGATTTTTGTAGAACACCAAACATCGAGAAGTTGTTAAAGATGTTTTGAAGTTATATAGAAGTACTTTGTGTTATATAGCTAAAAAAAATTCTACTAATTATTCAGTGTGTTTAAGTGAATAAGCCTCGAGAGAATTTCAAGCATTCCAAAAATTTTCCTGTAAAACATCGAACAATCAAATTTAGACTCTAAATTTTAAACTATTGGTATATGTTATACGAATTAAAATATTTCGAACAGTTGGCTTTCAAATATTACAATAATTTGACATCACAGTAAACTAACATCACACAAGGTAATACTCTTTAATAGTTTGGTAACTGGTGTGTTTATAAGTTAGAAAAACTTGATGTGATTAAAGGAAATGAAATAAAATAAACGAATGTCAAAAATAAATGTTAACTATTTCTTTGAAGTTTTTCGAAACATCCGAGAAATGAAAATTAATATTAACATTCACATACAAATCCACCCTGTCTTTGCGGATAGATAAAACGGAAATTAACGAATAAGGACCTCGACATATAAATATAACTCATTCACAGATTCTGGAGTATTCTCAAAAAATAAAAACGGATATCTAATAATAAAAGTCACATTTTGTTAATGCATGAAATACATAAGCAATTATACGCGTGCGTGTATAAATAACAATGGCTTAAAATTACTAGACAATTTTCCCTCGTTAATTAATCGTATTATATATTGTAATCAGTATAACAATGATACAAAAAGAAAATCAGTTATTAATTTGTACAGTTATATATTTATCCAACTGTTTCTTGTTGTAATGTATTTATTTCTAATAATCATTTGATCCTATGAAATACAATGTATGTATATAAGAAGCATGAATTTGCTTAAAAATGAAACTTCCAGTTGTTATTAGGATGATGTGAAATTAATGCACAATATTAGTAATTATTTTAATTATTTCCTACATCAAAAGAACTTCTAAATTTAATATTAATATCAAATTTCATTACAGGACAAATTTTAAAAGTTTCATACTTTTGTTAAAATGTGTCCACTTAATTGAGATATTTTAATTACTTAAAATTAACAACATTAAATAAAACTCTAATTTACATGACAAAATTGCTTTTATATTAAAATTGAAGCACATTTTTAATTTGTACTTTATAGTACGTAGAGGGTTTTATTTTACTTGTTTTTCTTCCAAAACCTGTATAAAATTAAATAGTAGTACAAATTACGTTTAAAAAAACATTAATATTGATATTATGGTGTATATTTATATACCAAAATTCCTTTAAATGCGCGCATTTTATGTTGTTATTGTTGCATATTATATGAAAAAAATATCTATAATATTTTAATTAAATATTTTACTAATTTTTACTAACGTGTTATCATGTATAAAATACTACATTCAAGTTAAAAATAGCATCATTAGCAAAAAACTCATTTTAGTTTTCATAGAAGTAATTCATTGCATTTAATTTATTTATCCCTATAATTTATTTTATGAATATAAGATAGAAACTGTATTGCTTGTAATTTTTAATGAGTTCTTTCTCTGTAAAAATTGCTAATATTTACTATTAAGCGTGACAAATAATGTACTTATTCCTATGAAAGATGTTAATGTATTCCTGTAAGATGTACTGACTAAAGCATTATCTTTCACTGAAATATATAATTGTAAAATTAACAATATACAAATCGCATTAATTTTGCAGCACCCTAATGTTAACTAACAACAAATTACAATAAACGTTGTTGAAACTTACTTCATTTATAATTAAACTGAAATATATTACAAAATTATTTTGCTCTATTAATCAAAAGATCATACTGTATCTGTAAATATTTATGCAATGTATTATGAAGTAGAAAATTATGAAACTTGTATCATACAGGTGAGGCACTTAAAACAGACCACCAAAATGTCAAAGTTTTTAAAGCAAGGAGGTATACTTAATTATAAAAGTTGTTTAATGTGGAGATTAACACTACATAATTGTGTGACTCTATTCATAAATATTTGTGTGAAGAAATATCAAGATATTGTGATAAAATACCATATTCACAGATTTACATAGTATGTAACAGAATATCTGTATATTTCAACTTATTTAATCATATAATAAACTTTACATAATATTCAAATAGTGCAGTCAATTAAAACATCAAAGTGATTTGCTATAACTTGACTTAAAGTGGTGTAATACATGCATTCATTGCATCCTTGTTACTAATATTCTAAAATGAATAGCTGTGTTTATTTCAGCATATTTTCAAGTAGTATGAGTATAAAAATGTACAAATAAAGACATACAGTGAGTGAGTCACAAAAGTATTTGTACCCCCTCAATTATTGATTTCAAATAATTCATATATTTTAGAATACAAGTTTTAAAATCTTTACCGATAGCTTGACCATATTAACTAAGTTTTCGAGTGATATGAACTTTATTGCAAAATAACAATTCAGTGTAACGAAAACAATAATTTAAGTAGACCATTTTTAATCCCAGGAGTTTTTATCGGCATATGTTTCAGCAAATTCTAAACGCTCTCTGTACGATTCCTTTTACTGATAAACGGCTTCTTCCGGGGTACTCTACCATTAGAACCTTGTCTTCTTAAAATTCGTCGACAGCTTTCCGCACTCACTTGTTTATTCAAACATTTTGCAACAAATGCTATCAACTTGTACTACTTATAGTTACATCCTTTTTTATTTTTTTAACAACTACTTTTTCATCACAAGCAGTTATTAGCTTCCTGGCAGTTCCTTTGCGTTGTTTATTAATTACGGATCCATTTAAGTTACCATCTATTGTACCGTCAACTTACTTTTACTTACTAAATTCACAATTCACTAAAGTGTGAATAGTACTTTCCTTCATTGTGCCACTTATATGTATACAATTTTCTTTCTACTATGAAAACTTCATTAACTTACTCATTCTCAATACTAACTGTTCCTCCATACTAATATAATGTGTACTACATCGAACAAGACTGATAGACAAGACAGACTAGATTTATAAATATTTCGATTTTATATGTACAGAATTCCTACAGTACGAACACTTTTATGACGTTAATTCTGTGATAATTTACTTAAATTTATAGTTTTGTTACACTGAATTATTTTGCAGTAAAATTTATACCATTCGAAAACTTAATAAATACGGCATATTTCCATCGATACAAATTTTAAAACTTGTGTTCCAAAAAAATATCAATCATTTAAAGTTAACAATTAAGGGGACATAAATATTTTTCTGACTCACTGTAAATTATCTGTCTCTATTATATTATTCTATATTTGAAACAGTTTTTCCTATTTTTATAAGCACTGAAGTTATTTGGATGACTTGCTTTAAATGCTTACACCTGTATGTGTATTATGTATGTGTAGTATAATACAAAATCTATAATATGTTTGTACGTATGCACATACATATGTATATGTATACAGAGTGGGCCATTCATTTTTCAGAATTCAAGCAAGCTCTGAAATATGCACTATGTACTTTTCTCAAACCACTTTGTTATACCAGAAATGCTGTGGCTACATATATATTAAATTGTATTATAAAATTCCGCACTCTGTGCATAAATATATGCATGCATACATGTATACATATAATTTATTGTTAAAAAAATTGTAGAATAAATTTCATGCGAATATAATCTGTTATGTGTGCATATGTATTCACATACATTTATTCTAACTTGGACAGCCTACTAGGAGATCCAATGAAATTAACTCCTTATAGGCCATAATGTAACATTTACGTTTAAATGTACCATTATTAAAAAAATGAAAAATTAGTCAATGGTAAATTTAAAGAAGAAGCATTAAATTATTCTTTTATGCTATTTCTTTAAATCATTTATTCTATTTATTTATGTATTTATCCTATAAAATAAATAAAATAAATTCT
>NW_017100150.1:383397-387224 GCF_001263275.1 Habropoda laboriosa
TATAAACATTAAAAATTATTTTAACACAAAATTGTTTAATTTTTGATATTTTCCTGAGGGGTAACAATTTGTATAGATTTTTACTTGTTTCGTTCCTTATTTAAAAAAAAAAAATGCATCTGGATGCAAATCATATAATTCTAATTGTAAGTCTACATCTTGATTTTCTACATCATGCTTTTATGGCTATTAAAATCATTATACACAGGGTGGGGCAAAAATTTTGTCCACCAGGAATATTTCCGTTATTTTTAATAATATAAAAAAATGTTATATACAAAACTTGCATAATATGAAGAGGAACATAATGTGATGTAAATATTTTTTATGTGGATGGAGGCTTTGCGAAGATTTCAAGGTCACTTCCATTTTTTTTAAAAGCATGCTATACTTTTTTAGTCTGGTAGTAAAATAGTGGATATTTAGACGATTTCAACGACCTCTAATACAAGGTCATTCAATAATAAACAAAGGAGTGAAACGAGTCTTACATCATAAGAGGTGTTCGAAGTGGTGTCCGTTTACATCGGCGCAATATTGAAATCGTCGGATTGCTGAAGCCTGTACTTGTTATCATTTCCAGATTGATTGTAGCACAAGCTGCAATTATTCTTTGCTTCATATCTTTTGGCATTCCAACGTTTCACAAAATATTCTAAGGAATCATTTTCTTGATATTGCTTTGAAGTGACAATGTTTATCCAATGTATCTACCACCTTGTTGGTTTCATTATACAGGGTGTTTTGCATAAACCAGGCCACCTAAATAATATCTTCTCTATTTGTGATAATACAAGAAATATTTCTTATGTAATTTAAATGATTTCAAGAAACAAATTAGATGGAAGAAAAATTTGTTTATAAATATAATTGTTTAATATTTTTTTCAAGATCATCCATGTTTTTTTACGTATATGCATATAATTTTTATTGCTGTATACTTTAACTAACATTACTGTGCATTCATCTGTGTATAATAGTATAACCTTGAAATGATCTTGGACTTTAAAATTTTAAATCAAATGTGAAATTTCCTTTCATTTTTGCCATTTCTTGTATTATCATAGATAAAAAAGATATTATTTAGATGGCCTGTTTTACATGAAACACCCTGTATAAATGGATAATTTTTGGCTCTATTATAATTTAAATCATGGTTGGACTGCCTTATATTTTCTATACATACAATACAATTATGCCTCTTGTCTAAAATTTACTGTGAAGTATCAGATTTATTTTTTCATAGAGTTTCTATAAGTGTCAAATTTTTTTGGTAATGCAAATAGTCAATTTATATATGTATGATAAGAATCAATTACCTACTGTAACATTTCTATTCATGTTACAGAGGGGTTCTACTAATTACAGGCACATTATATGTTGGATTACATTAACTTGAATTTTGTTCATCTTGTTTCAGATATACAATCACATACACATATAACATGTTTTTGAATCATACATTGCAACAAGTTTCAGTCCATACTTATCTTGTTTACTTGATATATACATTTTAAATGAACAACTGTCTCTGAATCCAAGTAATTATTATACTGATCTTTATGTGTTGAAAATGGGTGTAACTACTCTTACACCTTGAAATAAAAATTGATGCAAATTTATTTGATACTAATTTTTCCTAATTGGTATGCCTAATATTTCCTCTATAAATCAAAGATTTGAGGCTTTCATGGACTGATATCACACAGTTATCACATGTCCTTATTGAAGAAATACCTCAACATTTTATAAGCACTGCAGCTCACTTCATCAAGGTTCAAAAGAAAAGATTATTTAACTGCTCATGTTCCAATTCATAGGTTTATATCCCAGTTCACTGTTTACCAATCAGAAAGAACTTTAATTTCAAATTTTAATAGTTATTGAGAGAACTCAAAAACTTTTTCAGCTTCATCAACTTCTTCCAATCTAATATACAATTCACTATAGAAATTGAGATTAACAACAAAATACCCTTCCTAGATGTTTTGGCTATAAAGAAATCTGATGGGTTTCTAATATTGCTATCAGAGAGTTGCTTCCAAAATACAAACCAATTTCGTTCCTCTGAGAGTACTATCGCGAGAGTAGCTGTACAGTCGTGAACTACACCATTCAACTTGCAAACTGTATAGCAATATTCATATTTACACAGAAAAAAGGTGAAAGACCCTCATTATTAAAGCGATTGAGTTTCTAATACGAATGTCTAGCAAGCTACTTTTGAAAATTTTTAATTAAAATTTTTATGCTACAATTGACCACTGTATGTATATAAAAACATTTCTATTTAGTAGTACATATTTGTAAAACACAGCTTCGATAACTGTTCAAAAACAAAAATATGAAAATGACAACAGTAAATGCACGCGCGCGTAGTCTGTATTTACATGTAACTACGCAAACTTGAAGGCTAATGCGCATGCCTGTGCAAATAAACGGAAAACAGGCAGGCGTGCGCAGCATCCCCACTGCTCTACGATTCTAACTGCCTGCTTATGAAATTTCCTTGATGTAAATACTTACATAAATGCACAGACAACTAATCATCTTACGGAACTTTTGTCACACGATCTGAAATACCGAAGTCGTCTAGAACTATTGGTTTTGAAGCGCCCTCTATGCTTAAACACGGTCATTTTAAGAACTGCATCGTGCAAAATGATCGATATTGGTCGTGTGTACATTATTACTGTGTTGTCAATATACCATTGGATTCCGAAACGCAAATGTGTGTAATTGAATCCATTCTGATTCATCTTAAGAATCGAAATTTTGTCTTCTTCATTATTTAAAATAACAAATACCAAGTGTTCTTGATTTCAATTCCTACCACTAATAGCGCAGTGATACAATACCAGTCCCAGTCGATACAGAAGGATGATGGTAACGAGGTTCCCGAACACTAGGGTCGTGTGACAAAAAAATACACAACGAATGGTCTACTGCATCTCGTCTGTGATACCACGTCCTTTTCCTTTTGCAAAGAATTCATTGTTTAAACTGAAATTCATTCGGTACGTGGCTCATCTGTTACCGGCTGCTCACGTGAAGCTTCATTGTGACTATCGTTGTAAGAGAGTAGTGCAATAGCTTTCCTCTATCGTGATTGGCTGATTATCAGCGAATAGCGTACTTATTTATGTTTAGTGAATATATGCACGTGCATAGCTAACTAACCCAACTTAAAAATTAAATATGTGAATATAAATCAGTTTTTGAGTTTTGTAGTGTCATTAAATTTTTTAATAATATACAAAAATGAGTAACAGTGTCTTAAAGGAAGTGTAAGTAGATTTTTATAACTCCTTTTTAAGTTTCCAAACTTTATTTCGTCAATAACAAGATGTTAAACAAGTTTGATGTTTTCAAATAAAAGTCTACTAATATTTTAAGACTATCTGCAAAGCTAATAGAAACGGATCTATGATGTCTATGATCATTTATATGACTAGTGCACCATTTTTTGAACAATTAAAGAGGTTTTGCTAGAAAATGTCTAACAAGGGAAGTTCGTTAACCTAAAAATTCAAAAAATTTTGACACTGCAGAAAGGTAGTTTAAGTGACGCTAATTACGAAACCATTTGGTAATGAAACAGTCCTGGAAATAACAATACCCCTTTAACAAACTCACAATTTTTTTGAGGGGGTGTTTTCACTCTCAGGATTGTTTCATTACCGAAACAAAAAATTGTTGTGATATTAGCGTCAATTGAATTAAATTTATGTAAAGTTTCAAATTTTTTTGAATTTTCGGGTTACCAAAATTTCCTTTTAAGTCATAAATTATTATAGTTTAGAAACTTTTTTTTAATAAAAATTTAG
>NW_017100150.1:387236-393344 GCF_001263275.1 Habropoda laboriosa
TTGTGAAAATGAATGTATATAAACTATGAACCAAACACAAAATATTGAATAAACCAGAATTTATTTTATTTTGTTTACTAATGTTTATATGCATTAATAGTAATGTGATTTAAATAATAAAACAGGTGTATGAGCCTTGTTTATTAAGTTATAAGTGTTATTACGAAATTCCCTGCATTTATCATATAGAATTTTACTCAGTACATTAAAAAGATTTACAGATTATAATGAATTTTCGTTTTTCCAATTTTTTCAATATCTATAAACACTAATCTGAATAAAAATAATCTATAATAAAATGGTATAGTAATTGATATACAACAAATTTTTTAAATGATTTTCTTGAAAATAAAGCCTTCAATAAAAAAATTTTATGTTTCATTTTCAGTTTTTTTTTTTTTTTGCATTGAACCACTTTTTTCCAGCTTGTACCAGCAATGATATCCAATTAAAAAAAATTTTAATAGTATAATGGATGTGAGATACATGGAACAATGAAGGATGTTCACTTTAATATTTCATTCAATTTTTTTTGCTTACATCAATATGGTACACTTCTAAAGAAATCTATTCCTATTGCCTATTCCTATTTCCTTTCTTCCTTTCACATCTTTTGACTTTGATTTACTGGACATCATTAGACAAGAGCATTTTCAACTACATATAGATTTTATAGAACATGTTTCATGCAAACATTTTAAATGTTAAAATACAATATTTCATACAAATACCTATTTATACCACCATGTATTCATATTTGATTAATTATTTTTTATTTTAGATATGAAGTTGAGTCTAAACATGGTGCATTTTATACAGGAGGAAATGTTCAAGTATAGTAACTAAAAATTCTATTTTAATTATTTTCCCCTCTTTTATCAAATGTTTTTATCAAATCATGTTTTTATGGTAGTGGAGTACAGATGGAGAACATATATTCTGTCAAAAATATGGTGCCGTTTCTATATTGTCAGTAAAGAAAGGCATAGTAATATCTTATTTGGGAGAGAACAATGATAATGAAGAAGAGGATACAATTAAGGCATTCACTGCATTTGATAATGATTTAAATATAGTCACATATCATAAAAGCAGTCTTTTCAAATTATGGAACTGGAAAGGTAATAGTATTAGCTAATTCAATATAAACAGTTGTTATTGATTTATATTGTTAATATGTTAACTGTTAGGCAAAATTTGTTGGCTAGTCCATAGCACACACTGAGTCACAACACAAATGAAATCAATTTTACATATAATAGAAAAGAATTGCAAATTGAATGTTGATGTAAGGAAATAAAAAATTATATCCTATTATCTGCACCTATTTCACAAAGTGGACATGCTAAACGGATCATGTAAAGCCAAAAAGAAATTGTTAAAAATTATTGTCACAATTACTATTATAGTTATTGTCATAAGGATGTAGAAAAACTACAAATAAAGCAATGAAAATTGTTTATTTTCTTTAATGATTGTGAAGGCAACTTTATACATGTATTCCCTACATCAATAACATACACAGTAAATCAATAAAGTTAATTTTGTATGTATCGAATATATATAAGAAAAATTGTATTTTTTTTTTTTTTATGTATTTTTAATAAAACATTTAAATGTATATTTTGATGTAATTACTGCAAATACAAAAACTGAGCACTAACTTATGCAAAAACAATAATATGGTACCCAAAGTATTGAATGCAGAATTAATTTGAATTTAATAAGAATGTATAAAAATTTAATGTTTGATACAAAATTGTTACTATTACAGATAACAAATTACTTAAATTATGGAAATCTCTTCACAAAAGTCCTGTAGTTAGTATTGCACATTCCAGTGAAAGAAATTTAATGGTTTCTGGAGGTAGTGATGGTACAGTCAGATTTTGGAATTTACAACATCATACTTGTATACATAATTTGAAAGGGGTTCAAGGAGTTGTAAGGTAACTATTTAAAGTAAAATGTAATTTTTATTACACACATAAAAATATTAGGAACTTATCTCATTGCAATATTTGAAGTAGCTTATATCACAGTAGTTTATCATTACATCACATTACTCCCATAAATAAGTAAAATATATAGCAAAAATTTAATTTTACATTAACAATTTATAATGGTGTCAAATTTTAATTTTGTTTTCAATTACATCATCATAAATGAAATATTCTTTTTAGAATATAAGGATACTGTAAATTTTTATAAGTTTTGTAAATCATAACTTAATTTCAGTGTTTTGCACTTTCATCCAAATATTGAAAAGGAACTTATCTTTGCTGCTGGGGATGATATTAAAATTCATGGATGGAATATCAAATCTGGTAAAGAAGAGATTACTCTTTCTGGTCATTTTAGTAAAGTTACTTCTTTGTCTTTTTCCAAAAATGGAGATTATTTAGTTAGGTAATACATTGAAATTGTATTATAATTTTTATTTCTAAATTAAAAATTTGTTCCATTAATAACGTATATTTCTTTTGTATAGCTCGGGAAGGGATAGAGTACTTATTTTATGGCATATTTCATCTGGATGCTCAATACGTGTTTTGCCAGTTTATGAAGAAATAGAAGATATATTTATTGTACCTGAAAATGTATCATCGTCTATACCTTTCTATAACAAATATAAAGATGGTATTCATATTGCTGCTGCAGGAGAAAAAGGTTTCGTTATAAATTTTTATTTATGTCATAAAAAGTATTTATATAAAATGAACTAATTTTAATCAGTTTCTTAATCAAATATAACTTTCATTAAATTTGATTTTTTATTAAAATGAATAAGAACTTTCGTTTCTTTAGAAATCACTTACAGGTTTTTAAAAATGACGTATTTACAAACAATGATACAATATTTATTATGTGCTTTAATTCTTTTTAGGTGTTGTAAAAATTTGGGAAATGAGAAGTGGTATAGAAGTATATGAACAAAAAAATTCTATAGTATCCTCTGTAAAAGAAGCAGGAAGCCTTTCAATTACACATTTACTTTATAATAATAGCAGTAACAACTTTGCAATAGTTACAGTTGATCACAATATAATTATTCATTCGTTAGAAACGTTCGAGTATGTAAAACAGGTAAATGTAATGTTTAAAATAATAATGAAATTCATATTCAGTATATACATTTATAATATTCGTTATTTTAAATTGTTGTAGTTAGTAGGTTACAGTGATGATATTTTAGATATTGTATATCTTGGAGAAAATGAAAGTCACGTAGCCATTGCTACTAATAGTTGCGATATAAAGATATACAATATTTTAACTATGAATTGTGAACTTGTGTGTGGACATACAGATATTGTTTTATCACTTGCTACAACACCTGCTAATTCCAACTTACTTATATCGTCAGCAAAAGTATGTATATATTTTGTAAACAATATTACCCTGTGTTCTACAACTATTATTTTCTTTTAAACTGCCATACGTTTCACAAAGCTTACATAAATTAATAATCAAATATACCACATAATAAATAATTGCCCTTACAGTACATGTTCGTCATATCCGTATTTGCGATTTTTGCTAACATACGGTTATTCTTAATACTGTTTTAATTATAGTATCTATACAACTTAACAACAATAATGAAGTATAAATCTAATAAAAGTATTAGTTACGACTTAAAATCTAAAATATTGTTACGCTAATGTATAATCAATAAAAAGTGTACAATATGTTTATGAAATCTTTAATAATGTTTCACAATTTATAGGATAATAGCATTCGTGTTTGGTTTATGGATAAACAAACAGCTAAAGTATGTTGCATTGCATCTGCTGTCAGACATACTGCTCCTGTTGGTTCTGTTGCAATTTCACAAGCATCTTCTAAATTCTTTGCTTCTGTCAGTCAAGATTTGTGTCTTAAGTTATGGAATTTACCAAACAAGATTGAGTCTGAAGGTAAAGATAATGCTGGCTTAAATTGTGAATTATTTCTGTACTTAATGTTATTTTACATGTTCAATGATTACAGGTTCCTTAAATGTAATTCATACAACACTGGCTCATGAGAAAGATATTAATAGTGTAACTATTTCGCCAAATGATAAGTTAATCGCTACTGGTTCGCAAGACAAAACAGCTAAGGTATAATGAGTATAATTCTTTAAAAATTTTATGTAACTTTATTTAATTTATAACCATCTCAAAAGTATGTTAATATTGAATATTGCAGTTGTGGTCCGCTGATGACTTACAATTACTTGGAGTATTTCGTGGCCACCGTAGGGGAGTATGGTGTGTTCGATTTTCGCCTATAGACCAAGTACTTTTGACGACATCAGCAGATTGTACCATAAAACTTTGGTCACTGTCAGAACTCCACTGTTTAAAAGTAATTTTAAAACTAGCTAAATTATGATTAAACTACTTTTATTAAAATATACGTTTAAGATTAATATTTTTACTTATATGATAGACATTCGAAGGTCATGAATCATCAGTGTTAAGAGCAGAATTTTTAACGCGTGGTATGCAAATAATTACAACAAGCGCAGATGGTCTTTTAAAACTATGGAGTATTAAAACATCAGAATGTATGTGTACCTTAGAACAACATGAAAGTCGCGTGTGGTCACTTGCAGGTAGGTATTTGAATGTTCTTCAGTTAAACATTTTTATTACGTTATATTTTTATTATAGTTAGCAAAAATGAGAAAACTATTATTAGCGGAGGTAGCGATTCATTACTAATTATATGGAAAGATGTAACTGAGGAAAGAAAAATAAAAGCAGCGATGCAATTAGAACAGCTTATATTAGAAGAGCAACAATTAGCAAATTTATTTAAAGCAAATCAATTGACAACCGCGCTAAACTTAGCTTTAAAGTTAGGACGCCCTTTCAAAGTTCTTAAAATTATAGAAAGTAAGTTTTAATTACATATTAATGCATCTTGTTATACAATTATAAAGTGATGATTGTAGAAACAGAGCACTTAAATATTTCTACTAAATTTATAGGTGAAAGAAAGTATTTAAAAAAAAAGAATCTCAACTATACTGCTCAAAAGGTATAATTTTAGAGACAATTAAAAATAATTTGCAGCTTACATTGCTCAATCCTAAATTTCTAGTCCTAGATCATTTGAAGGTCGTATTATCATATGTTTTCGAATTCGTTTTGATAGTAATTACAGCTTTATAAACAAAGAAACATAAAGTGCCATTTAAATAACCGTTATTAACTTTCAAATAATTCTTAAGATACATTCGTTTGTACTATTATATTATTTACTCCCTTATCCAGTGCAAATATTTTCTTTGACACTTTTTTCTATTCTTGAACCTAAAACGGAAATTTAAGTGTTCTGTTTCTCATGTCTCACTTTGTACAAGAGATATTGTACTGAACTTGTACACATTAAATTATTCCTAAATTATGTATTGTATGAAAAATTATTACATTTAAAAAGACGAAGTTCACTTTCAAATATTTAAAATATTTCCACCTACAAGTACATATATACTGTGTATTCTTTTTTGGATATATAATAATTTTTCACACAACGTGTAATTTAAAAATTATTCATTATGTTCACCTTAGTTAATAATTTTACAATAGTGGACTAAGATGTAATAAAAGTACAATTACCTTTCCATTTTTATTATAATTGTTTTTCATGTATTAGGTATTTTAAAAAAAGATAAATACGAACTGGAACAAACAATTCATAAATTAAAACCAATTTATAAAGAAGAATTACTTAAATGTGCTATTACATGGAATGGCAATAGTAAAAATTGTCAAATTGCTCAGGTAAATTCTCACATATGATTAAATATGTTTGCTGAATAAGTTCAACCATAATTTTATTTTTATTCATTTTGTTTCTGTCTAACAGGTAGTCATAAATGCGTTAATACTGGAGATGGAACATTTGGAAATCCAAACAAAATTAACTTCTACATTAGAATCTGTGATACCATATACTGAACGCCACTACATAAGAATGACAAAATTGTTACAAAATCTGCATTTACTTACTTATACTCTTCACTGTATGAAACCACAAACTACGTTTATAGAAACGAGCAAAACATAAAATTAATAAATTTTATTTTATCTTGCAAATTTTTATATTTTTTCT
>NW_017100150.1:393589-395374 GCF_001263275.1 Habropoda laboriosa
CAAAATTTTTATCACATATCTTGAAAATAAAACTTAAAATTTTTCGATTTTTTTATTAGGACGTATGCTGAAGTGTTTCAGTTTGGTCCACAGCATTTTGCCTTGACTTCTTAGAAGATTATTAAAGGTGGTGGCAAAATTGGTTTTTAACTTGTTATTGTTTCTTGTGATCTTTTACAATATTAACAGTGTCCTATTGTTGGACCTTCAGCTGTCAAGAAAGGAGGGCCTCCTCCATTCTGTAAATGAAAGAAGTTTGTACTTTCGAATAATCCTCTCTAATTGTAACTACATTAATTTATTCGTAAAACATAATTTTTTATTTTGCATATTTAAACAAATATTTTAAAATTTTAATAGTAATTAAAAAATATGACAAAAAAGGAACATTAAATTCACTATTAGTATAAAAAAATTATTTTTTTAATAGTTCAAAATATTATCTGTTTGTATCTAAACACTATTTATCTAATTTCTCTCTAACATGATGTTGGGAGGCTCTCAGCGTTTCTGTACTTATTGAAATATGTATTCATACATATTTTATTGTTTTGTGGAAGATAACCAGTTGAATTGCTTGTACAACAAGCGACTATCACTTTATATCGCTGTCTTCAAATGTCTAAACCGTTAATTGTTCAGCTCATTTTTATCGCATCCTTTTTAGCTGTACAAAATAAAAAAAAAATGTTTTATATAAATACTGTTGAAATTTTGTTAAAAAAAAAAATAAATTCTAGACCCCTTTCCTATGGGGAGCTCAATGGCAGAACCTTACTAGTAATATGAAAAAAGATAATGAATAAGGACAAATCAGAAACAATATTTCTTGTATTTTTAATAGGCTTCTAGGTAGCAGCTTGTAATACCTTAGCTGGAACATTCTGTGTATTGTGTACAGTACCAACCTAGTGCCATGTACAAACACCTGAGTGTTCACTTTATAAAAGAATATTGTGAGTGGGAGGAATGGTTGGGTAATATTCCCAGCAAATTTGCTCAAGAGCATGTATGTGGATCCAAGAAAGAATCAGTCCAAGTTTATTAGTGAGGCAGATAAGTCATTAGAGAACTTAAAATGGCTTTAAGAAGAATTTGTTCATTCATGGTTTTTATTTTTCTACTACAAATTGTACACTTAAATGCATCTAATATGTAAGTTATATATCTATTATAAATCTATTCTTCAAATTTTCATATTAAATTTACTGGTAACTAATATTCTTCCCAGTCTTATGAATTTCAAATTATGTATTTTAAAATTCTACAAAACTTTATCATCTATAAAGTCATATAGAAATGTTTGTCTATATAATAGCAAAATCTATTGAATACTTCTATTTCCTACAGTCTTCAACAAATTTTGGTCGTTATTAGTTCAATAAAATCTTAAAAAATGTTATCTGAATTTTAATAAAATGTATTTTGTAAAATATTTGAAGTTATAATCTAGTTAGTATATGATCTTTATGTACAAAAATGAACAAAATATTTTGATGAGCAATGCTAATAATACTATTTTCTTTTTATAATACATTTACACTAAAAATTGCCAATACATATTGCAATTTTAAGAAGACATTATATAAATATTATCTACTTCTAAATATAAAGTGTGTATTTATATGTAAATGGAAAATTTAAGAACACTTGTGTAAACATTAACATTCAAAATGAATTATATTAATTCTTCAATTTTTGTAATTACATTTGGAACTGTTTTACATTATTACATTATATATTAATTATGATATGGTGAAACAATATTTAGATACAAATAATATA
>NW_017100150.1:395586-395815 GCF_001263275.1 Habropoda laboriosa
GTATTTAATATTAAATTTAATATATTTTATTTAAGAAAATAATATTCTTTTTGATAGAATATAATGCATATACATGAGAAAAAAAATAAGAATTCTATTCTTAATCATGATATGCAGGTTTATGAAGAAAAATATTGATAACTTACATAAACAGTTGAATGTTTGAAGCTATAAATTAATGTGCTCATGTAGGTAGATAAGATCATGTTGTTGAAATTGGTATTAAAGC
>NW_017100150.1:396131-396420 GCF_001263275.1 Habropoda laboriosa
TTTAAGAACATAATAAATATTATTTAAATATTTTGCTATCATTCATTTCATACAACAATAATTTATTCTTCATAAATATACCTTTACTATGTTTTTAATTTGAACATCTAATAGAAAACAATTTCTTTTACAATGTGGAGTCACATGCATTGCATTATGTCACCAGTACTAGTACAAAGCAACAATGAACTATTCTTACTACTTAGTAATGTCTGGAATTTTAATTCAAGGATCTTCTTTCAAAACAACTTCATCGTTCTACGTATTGCATTTATTACTAAAATAAATT
>NW_017100150.1:396541-397149 GCF_001263275.1 Habropoda laboriosa
CGTTATCCATATTTCTTACAGATTAGGAACTTGTCCCATGCTAAGTAACAGCAGTTCTCTGACACAAACTGAGCTTTTACAAGAATTAACAAACGATTGTCGTTATGACAAAATGACTAGACCACCAGGAGAAATTAATTCTACAAATCCAATTACTGTGTATACCAGTGCTTATATTTACACAATTAAGTCAAATATGGCAAAAACATTGGTAGCTTGTATTATCATTATATTTGCTGACCTACATGTATTTTAATATTTATTTTTTATAAATGTTTTACGTCTTTTGTAAATATATGTATAAATATTTTTTCAGCAATTCGATGTACATATGATGTTACAGTTTAGGTACTTGGATAAGAGATTAGAATTTTCAAACATTACTCCATATTTCAATCAAATATATGGTGGACAATTTGCTTATGATTTAATTTGGACACCTTCTGTATATGTTTCCAATGAACCCAATTCAGCAATAAAAGGAAAAAGTGTTAAAGACATACTTGTTTCTATAGATCCATCAGGCATGGTTATATTGAATACTAGGTTTGTAACTAAATTATTATATGTGTAAATATTATTTTTATTTAATACTATAAACGCATACT
>NW_017100150.1:397206-398291 GCF_001263275.1 Habropoda laboriosa
TATATATTAAATTGAAAATGAAATGTACAGTAGTGGATAAAAGTATTGGCACTCTAAGCAATCTAATAGATAAACATTTGTAACTACTGAAAAACTTACTCCTACATTTTTATATACAATATTTCACTTGTCCATATATATACAAAAACATAACAGCATAAATAAAATAGCTAATATAAAACTAATAAAAATATGTCCTAAGATCATTTTACGTCTGTATAAAGTTATTGAAACACATATCGATAGCTTTATTTATCCGTACTATTTCATAAAATATTTTCTATTTATTGTTTTCGTGATCATTTCTGTCGATCTGTAACAATTTAAAAGTTGATTTAGTAAATTAATTTTTAAGATAAAATACTTCAAAGAAGCTGTTATGGTAATCCCAGCACTATTACGCGGATTAAAGGCAAATTAAATACAACCAAAATAGAGGAATGAAAAATAATTAACATAATTAAGCAGTACATAAATATAATCATAGAAAATTTAAGCACAGATAGTAAACGATTATAACAAGGAAGTTAGTTTGAAAATTGTATTTAGGGTATTTTGAAATGCCAGATATTTTGCAAGTGCCACTCGAAAAAAGACATATCAATGAGGCTGGAAAGGAAAAAAAAAGAATTCAAAAAAATATTGCATATTTAGATTGTGTTATTCCCAGATCAATGTAAATTTAACATAGTCAAATCAGATGGTAAATTCTTAATATATTGAAAGTATAACACTAAAACGGATTTGAAGTATTTGCATCTTATAATAAAGTGTAAAAATAGTTATCTAATTTGAGGACATATAATACTCACTAAACTAAGTAAAAAGTGCTTAATATATACAAAAAAAAAAACATATTGTTGTAGATAGAGACGTTTTTCTTTTCTGAAAATATCTTGCTTTTCTCAAATGACTTGAGAGGCATTTTCTATACACTATTATAATTGTCCAATATCATTTATAGGTGCAGAATATGCTAACAGGGAAGGGTCCCCAAGTATAAACTACCGATTTTAATGAACTTTATGTATAATGTACTTTTTGAAAAAATATTTGATATATATATATTTTTTTTTTACGTGCCG
>NW_017100150.1:398339-405669 GCF_001263275.1 Habropoda laboriosa
TCATTTATTTAAAGAATATATTAAAAATTAATATCTTCTCGTTCATTTTTGTTGCAAAACATTAATCTATTTTCATGTAAAATTACTACATGTATAAACTACAGACCAAGATACAAAATACGAATAAATTTGAATTTTGATTTTCGGCATTATAATTAAAATTTTTACATTCATAATTTTCTTATATTCTGTGCGAAATGGAGTTCTTAGACATGCATGATCGTAAAAATTATGAAAATTTTAAGATTTTGAGATATTTCGAACAATTATATTCTACTACGTTTCATTAGTTGTGCTTTAAATTAATACAATTATAATACTACAGGTATACAGGGTGTTTCTTTTAACTGAATATGCCGGAATATCTCGTAAACCGTTGAAAATATGAAAACATTGTTATTATAGAAGTTAATAGAGCGGGACATTGTGTAGGGTAAATAGTTTTTTGCAGGTAAAGAAATAGGGAACATTTCAAGGTTGAGTCAAATTTTTCAAATGGCATACTAAACATCTTTATTCATAATACGACAGCGTTTATTAAGCCGAGTTCAACTGTGTGCCACGTAAGGTCATTAAATGTAGCAGAAAGGCTTTGAAATATTCGGCGTCACAGACGATCCTGTAACATTGTGTAAAAAAAATCGTTGAATGAGCATTAAACCTAGCTAAGTACTCGTCGAAATCTACAAGGGCATATCAAAGCCCACGCTATGAAATTTTTGAGAAAAGAAATTTAATGTTAAGCCTTCAATGCATAATCTTGCTCATATGTATAATTCATAGGTATACACACTGTAAAAATATCCATAGAAAAATTCATACATGTCATGTATTTACGATGCGTACGTTTATAAATTAATTATGTGGGCAAAATTATACACTGGAGGATTAACATTAATCTTCTCTTCTCAAAAATCTCATAGGACGAGTTTTGATATGCCCTTGTGGATTTTGGCGAGTAGCTAGGTTTAATGCTTATTAAACGATTTCTTATAAAGTGTCACAGGATCGTCTAAGGTACCGAATGTTTCGAGGTAAGCTGCGTGCCGTGCGTCGTTGTTTCTAGTGGTAACAGTACTTTCGTCTCCTGACCTGGCCTGACACCGGCCGGTGTAAGGCGGTTTGCTGGGTTACAGGACCACTTTTAAACATTAATAACTAAAAACCAAAGTTTCAAACGTAATTTTTTTGTTCTTGATTTTCGTCTTATATCGGCTTCTAGAATCACTCTCTAAATGTTCACCAGCAGTAACTGAACACCCTGTATATATTATTAATTATATTAATTGACTTTATTATGCTACAAGTATTCCTTACAATCCTAAAATATATTTAGAAAATAATATGATTATGAATATTTATTATGTGAAATATATCAATAACATTACTTAAATACTATGCTTTATTGAAAGGTCAAAATTGAAAATTTTTATATAACATAACAGTATGATATTGTATATTTCATTATAGTACAGATACTAACATACACTCATAACCCATCTATGTAATAAAAGTAGCATGTAAACTGTTATAGGTTGCAAGCTACTCTTAACTGTGGGCTTCGTTTGGAGAAGTTTCCATTTGATGTACAAGAATGTCCACTTGTTTTTGAAAGCTGTAGGATGTCATTGTTGTTGTTCTTTTACATTGTCAGCTATTTTATTCTACTGTGCTCCTTGGAATGAATGGAATTTTTACCTACAGGGACATACAATGTACTCGACATGGTGTTGTATTGGGACCAAGAGCCAATTATACTTGCAGATGAATTGCATTTAACTGAATACAAGCTTATTGATAAATGGGTTAATACATCAGAAGTATTTTATACCACATCACAGCAACATTTTGGCCATTTTGGTATGTATTTGGTATATGAAGGGAATAATATTTGAAATAATAATAATTAATAATTTTTTGTATTTACAGCTGGTAATTTCAGCTCAATTAGTATAACGTTCAAATTATCACGTGAAATGGGATTCTTTATGATGGATTACTATATACCATCTATATTAATAGTAGTTATTTCTTGGGTATCCTTTTGGTTGCACATGGATGCAAGCCCACCACGAATAGTTTTAGGTGATGCATCTGAGAAATATAAAACATACTCAATAGACATTAATATCATAAAATTAAGAATTAAGATTTCTATGTTTAGGAACCAACACTATTTTGACATTTATGACCCTTGCATCCAAAGTGGAAAATTCTCTACCAAAAGTTTCTTATATAAAAGCCAGTGAAATTTGGTTTTTAGGTTGTACTATATTTTTATTTGCAGCAATGGTTGAATTTGCATTTGTTAATACAATTTATCGACGGAAGTATGTATATGTTAATTTAAAAATGTTATTTTTAATAAAAATGTAAATATGTTCAGGAAAAATGTACCTTTAAAAAAAGTAAATAGCAAATACATATTAAAATCAACGCTAACGCCAAAACTAGCACGAAAACAGTTTCAAAAAAATACTACGGGTTTAGAACGTTCGCGATCTTGGTCATCACTCGATAATACAAACAGCAGTGAACAAGATTTTACAAGTCAAAATTATCTTACTGTTCATGTAAATATATATGTTTAAAAATTCTAAACAAAACAAGTTATAAATATTTTTCACGATAAATATGCTTTTGTTATAGAGTTTCCCAAGTACTCTCAATATTCCTTCTGTTAAAGTTGATGAAGACAAAGATCAAGAGTGCTCTGTGGGGAGCATTGTGACTATTAATAGTACATCATCGCCAAAACCTTTTCAACGAAGGGCAACTCTTGCACAGTTGCATAACTTTACAACAATGACTCCACAGGAAATTGCTCAATGGATTGATAGACGTAGCAGAATTGTATTTCCTGTAGCTTTCATTATATTTAATATTCTTTACTGGTCTTTTATTTGGATATAAAAATTTCATTATGAAATTAAACATGCCAAAAAATTAAGTAATGTATATTTTTAAAAATTGAAATTAGAGATGTTGAAAAAATGTTTTAAAACCATAAAAGATGTATTTCTGTAATTTAGCTACATAAAATATTCAGTTTTAATAAAAATCTATTTTTTATAATATAACGCATACAAATTTCTATTCATGATAAACCTAATTGATTATGCTATGTAATTCATTCGAAGTAATAAACGCTTACGATCCATCTAGGACTCAATATACATTTGTTACAAACCTGAACTGAGTGGCAGCGAAGCGGAGAAATGCCATTCGTTAGAGTTTATTAGTAAGTGAACGATTCAGTGCCTGGTTAACACATGTTATGAACGAATTTATGGCTAAACCGTAGGGAGCCACTAAGAAAGCTAGCTTTCGCAAACAAACCTACAGCTGAACTATAAGAAGCTGTTAGAAAGGTGGAAATCATGAACAACCCTACAGCTAAACTGTAGGTATAAAGAAAAGATGTTCAAATCAAGAAATTACAAGGAAAATCAATAGAAGAATTAAAGTTATTAATAATTTCTGTAAAGACTCTGAAAATTCTGAAAAAAAAATATAAACGAAGAACAAAACGATCTACAAATGAAAAAGAAAGAAAATTAATTTTATGTAATATTTCTAATTTGGTAATTTCTGTTACAAAAATTAAATAAAAAGTTGGAGCAATTATATTAATTTCAACCATTAGACAAATAGTACAAAGTGTAGCGTATATGAAACGTCTAAAATTGCACAGAAAAGCAACATTAAAATAGTGTCATGTTGAAGTCTAATTCAATTTTGGACGAATATTCATTAGCTATAATGTAACTTTTTCGGATAAAAGAAAATTCGAATTAGATGAACTGTATGGATATGTATATTATCTGTAGAAAAAAGAACGAATTCTTTTTCATATGTCACACATATTACTAACACTTTACAATTAGGGTATGCAGGCATATTCCCGAAAGTATCTGAAAATGATTTTCGGGACCCCCCCCCATATGCCCGACGAGGGTAGTCATGGGGGTTTTAGTGGGTAAGAATCCCACACTATCCCGCCTCTTTCCCCTCTACGAGAGGCAGGGTGTCTATGCAAGATTTCCCCCATGTAAAAAAAAAAAGGGTATGCAGCATACATACTTAGATGTAATTTTAAAAATACTTAAAATACTTAACATACAATTAATAAGATATAATACACAATCATTTAGAAGTGTCAGTTATTCATAAAAAATTTATAAAGTGCTGTATTTATAGTTCAATACATGAATGCATACAAAATTATAATTAAATTTCACAGTATTTATTTTACACTAATGGGTCATTGTTCCAGGTGCATATATGTCAACATGATGGTCTGATAATTTATATATATATCTTGCTATTTCAGGCCAGTTATATTTTATTCTAACAGAATCTATTCTCCAATGAATTGCTATTTTTCCAGATGCACGAGAAGAATGTCCTGTTTCAAGAGGCTCAGTTACAATAAATAACTGAGCCATGTGTTTAAGAACCTGTGTAAATGTGGTAGAAATGCAGCTTTGTGATGTATGTTTATAGGTATGCATTACAACACAAAGATAAGATCTACTGTAGTCTTTAATAAGTGACCTACAGAATCTTATGAAATACAAGTATTCTTTCAAATCAAATCCGAGATTATAAAAATTACTTATATCATCAACCAAAAGAACAACAGGTGCACCGTTTCTTGTCATGCTCTCATATTCCATTTTAATATTTAAAAGTACATCAAGAAGTATTTTGTTTGATGTTTGTGTATGCATAAAATTCACATCAGATGCAATAACTTTCATTGGTTCAATAACTGTAACCTTACCTTTTTCTTTTAATGATGAAAGATTATAACCAAATTTCTTACCCATGTTATGATAATGATTAAATGTATTATGACAAAGTACAAAACAGATTTCATAATTTTTGTTCAGTGCATTGCATATAATCGAATTTAATAAAAAATTTGCATTACTTTCATGTTGTTCTTCAATTAAAATCAATTTCCCATCCATATTTACTTTATCAATACCAATTGTGTTAGATACTGGATCCATTATGTTCACTATAATTGACACTAGAAATAATGAAATAATAATGACGTAATAATAATGAAATTAAAGTATTTACAAATTGATACTATAAAATAAATAATCTTACTGTAAACAATAAAATGATGAAACTCTAAATTTTCGTTATAGTATACCAATTAATTTTACTATGTATCCAAACTAAATCATTTTATATACAACTAAATGATTTACATTTCAATTATCTGTAATGCATGCACATCGAATGAAATAAATGTCATATATTAATTTACCTATTAATTTATGATTTACTATTAATTTATACTATAGCAGAATTTTGCATAAAAATTTTACACTCTTATCTGAGTATTTCACAGTACAATCAATATTCAGCATATGCTTTTACTATCAACATTAGGTAAACACATGTACAATACGTGCAACTAACAATTTTACGACTAGATCTAACTATATAGTTGGTATCAGTGATGCCAGAATCATGGGCCGTGGACGAAAGCAGTTACCCCCACTATGACCTACCGCCGTCTCCCACTATACCGTCCTCGTGCTCTCACACAAGTGTAGCGGTAGCTCTGTCGTGTGCGAAGCCTGTTCGGCTCTTTCCGCCAATTACTACGTCACCACGTGACGCTCGAGCAACCTGAGCGCATGTGTAAGGAGATTCCCTTTGAATCTCGGTGAGACGGAGTGTTTCGAGTATGTATGTATATGGGCGTTCGGGACAAAAATCATTATTTCTAAATTAATCAATTTTCGACCTAAGTTCTCTAATACTTTTCTGAAGAGAATTCAAATATGCACATAAAAAAAATATATGGTTTCATTTAAAAAAATTGTAGCGATCTATATTTTTTATCGAATAAAAACTTTTTGTAAATTTTCATTAACACGATTTACTGTCAACTGAATACTGATTAACTTTTGTTTGAAAAATTTGTTCATCAGTTTCGCGGAAATACCGGTGAAATCGTAGCGGCCGTTTCGCATACAGGGGTTTGAGAGACAAATATCATAACTTTGTATACATTCAAAATTTCTCTTTTATTTGTGTTTTGTAATTTTCATTAGGTAGTTAAATAACAATATAAGTAATAAAAAAATTGAATAACACGTACAATAGTAGGATAGGACGCTAGAATACTGAACGCGTTAATAATGATATTGACAATTTTCTTCATTTTGAGCAAATTTGAGCAGTTAAATTTGACATTAATATGAAGATTTATGTGTTCAAAATTAATATACAAAAAATCACAGAGGTATTACTCTGAAAAAGAAGGTAATACTCTAGAGGTATTACTCTAAATTTGATAAAAATTTTACATAAAAAATTAAGAAAATTTATTACTGTTGTATTAAAATTCTGTGTCAGCTACAAAGGTATGTATTCAGGTACTAAACACAACCTATAAAAATGTTGAACATAGCTTAAACTCAGATCCGAACTCAGATTACCCGCTTACGAAACAAACATCCTGTGCAGTGGCTCACTGCCGATTGTTGAATAGTACCTAAACTTTTAAAGTTTTACGGAAGTAATTTCAATTGTTTATAAAAAATGCGCATTGAAATGAAATATTTTACAGAATGTCATTTTTCGACTTCTAGATTGCAGGTATGTAGTCTCCTTGATAAGTGCTTTGCACATCAATATTTCTCAATTTTTTTTATTTCACTGAAAAGTTACAAAATGAAATTACAAAATAATTAAAAATAAAGTGTAACACCGACGCACAATGTTTCGACCAATGGACAAAAATCAGAAATTCAAAGTGTAAAATCTAAAAATTTTTTCATTTTAAGATGTTAATAATAAACCGTAGTTTGTAATATTACCTATAATTTTGACTGAATACATCCATTTGTTGTTAAAATTAAGACGTGAAATTTGCTCCATTAACACGTTGATCGCCCAGCGTGAATCGGTAGTTTCTCCCGGGGCCCAAATCCGATACTCGGAGTGTAAACAGCGCGATTAGCTGAAATAGCGATACGATGCAATGCGTTGCAAGGAAAAATTTACAAAAGAATATAACGTATTGTCCTAAGTGTGCAAAGTCACCTCAGTTATGTTTACAATGTTTTAACGAATACCATCGTAACTAATAAAATGTTATATATTATTTTAAAAACAAATTTAAATATAGTATAAGTGTATGTATATTTTTAATTTGTTTACTTTATATTATATAGTTTTGTTGTTTTGTATATTTTTCATTTGCATGTGCTAATTCCATTAAATACTTGTGTTACAAATAAAATTATTATAAATTACCCCCAAAATCCTGTTTAATTGGACGAAGAAGAGCATCACCCGT
>NW_017100150.1:406194-406960 GCF_001263275.1 Habropoda laboriosa
AAAAGTATTAGAGAACTTAGGTCGAAAATTGATTAATTTAGAAATTATGATTTTTGTCCCGAACGCCCATATACATACATACTCGAAACACTCCGTCTCACCGAGATTCAAAGGGAATCTCCTAATTCTTACACATGCGCTCAGGTTACTCGAGCGTCACGTGGTGACGTAGTAATTGGCGGAAAGAGCCGAACAGGCTTCGCACACGGACAGAGCTACCGCTACACTTGTGTGAGAGCACGAGGACGGTATAGTGGGAGACGGCGGTAGGTCATAGTGGGAGTAACTGCTTTCGTCCACGGCCCACGATTATGGCATCACTGGTTGGTATTGTTACCACATTAATGGCGCGATTTTTTAAGAAAATTTTGATTATATCTTCTATTACAATTTGAAACATACAATATATCGACAGTAAATGTATATTAATTAAGAGATAAATAAACAAAGACAGAGATTTTATTATTCAACTCACTTTTACTAACAATTCTGAGAATTTAATGACACGATATATATATAATATACATTAACTATTAATAAATAACTTTATCTATGTATGTGGTCAATTAATATATTCCCATAGCATATTTGCAAGTATTGCGAAATAAAATGTTGCAACAGTGTACCTGCTAATTATTCTTTAACATATTTTTTAAGCTGTGTATAAATGACATAATATTTTTGCAACAATTATAAAGATACATTATAAATAACGATTTTTATTAATATTTCAAAAAATATATAAAATATGAAAAGAAAAATTGAT
>NW_017100150.1:407954-408622 GCF_001263275.1 Habropoda laboriosa
TGTTTTTTATTAATAATAATTATACAATATATACATTAAAAATGTTCTTAAAAATTGTAAATAACAACAATACCATATTAACATATAATATCTTTAAAAAACAATTTAGTTGTAATGTTAATATTCACCATTTATTTTATTTGCAAAAATAAACCACAAAGCTAAATATATAAAAATCCAAATAGCCACAAATCTTATAATAATGCGAATTCTATTTTATAGTTTGTATAAATATAAATACATTCTTAAAACACTCTTTAAAATACAAAAATACAAAAATGCAAGTTTTAATTTAAGAAAGAGTTTCTACATTTGTATTTTTTCTAATTTTCAAATGATCATTGCTTTCAGATAATCAGTTATTTGCAAATATTTTGTGCAATAGATAAAATCATCGTCAAAGCAAGGACTTTGATAAAAAGTAGTTTCAACCTTGAAAAGAAGTGGTATAACACGTGGCTATCAGCTGATGCGTATGCGTGCACTAACTTTCCAGCTCTGTTGACCGATTATGGATATCACATCAGTCAGAGCTTAGATTTTGTTGGGGGTGGTCACTGGTCAAGCATGACCTAATAATTTGATTGATGACATAATGTGTAAGTTTTTTCCCTAATATACTATATTATATTTTTTTTCATTTACTCTTTTATATTTCTATCATATCT
>NW_017100150.1:408703-409110 GCF_001263275.1 Habropoda laboriosa
TTATTTAAATTAATAATTTATATATTAATTTTCTGCACTTAATATATCGATAAGTTTTGATTTTCTTGCCAAAATATTAAAATCACCATATGTTTACATAAAGTTATATGTGTATATACACGCAAAAACTACACGCACATTTTACATGCCGTTAACAGAATTAAATAGTACTGAGTCACGATTAAACACTTGCTACAATTGTATGTGCAGTACAACTTAATTTATATTAATGTTCTTCGTAACAACGTTTAAAACTAATTTATTATTTAATTCCTTGAATAAAATGAGAAAGTATATATTAAATAAATATAACAATTGAGAAGTGTAATTTAATAATAGTACGCCTTTTTATAAATATTTGTATTTATTATCATAAATTACTTATGTTAAAAAGGTATACAACATTT
>NW_017100150.1:409357-409937 GCF_001263275.1 Habropoda laboriosa
AGTAAGTAAATATATAAATTACATTTTATTATAAATTGTTTAATCATTGAAAAAAAATTTTATTTGTAGTTACTTACTAAATATGTCCCTTTAACATCATTCATAAGAATATTAAAACACAAAAAATATGTCAGAAGAAACAAAAAAATTGTCACGATGGTATTTTGGTGGGCTTTCATCTGCAGGAGCTGCTTGTGTTACCCATCCTTTGGATTTGTTAAAGGTATTCTTATTATTAAACTCTCCTCTTAAATCCTCATTGTTTTTTATGTTATAATGAAATATTTAATAATTGTATATTAATTACACTTTAAACTGTAAATATTATATTAAAGAATTATGATATATCACAATGTAATAAAAATAAATTTATAATTTCATAAACATTTACAAACACAACAGGAGGGAAAATTATCTGTAGCACAATTAACAACTTCTATAATACGGAAACAAGGAATTTTAGCTTTGTATAATGGATTAAGTGCTTCTTTACTCCGTCAACTCACATATTCTACAATGAGATTTGGAGCATATGAAGTAAATTTATTCATATTATAAGTAGTATTTATTTGTAATGTTA
>NW_017100150.1:410045-410628 GCF_001263275.1 Habropoda laboriosa
TACTATTTGACATAATATACTGTATACTTCACTTGCACATATTATACATATATAGGTAGGTAAACAGACATTTGAGACACCTGGACATTCATTATTATTTTATCAAAAATTAATATTGGCTGGAATTTCTGGTGCAGTTGGTGGTGTCTTAGGAACACCAGGAGATGTAATTAATGTGCGCATGCAAAATGATATAAAACTACCATCAGAATTAAGACGAAAGTGAGAACACAATTTTGTACATTAATTTATTCTTACTTTTATTATTAAATACTAAATGTCATTGTAGTTATAAGCATGCTTTAGATGGAATAGTTCGAGTGATTCAACAGGAAGGCGTAAGTCATTTGTTTAGTGGATGTTCCACAGCAACATTAAGAGCAGCATTAATGACGATTGGGCAATTAAGCTTTTATGATCAAGTTAAAATTACATTGTTACAAAGTGGTTATTTTAAAGATAACCCTTTAACTCATGTATTGTCAAGTGTGTTTGCCGTAAGTATGTCTGAAACATACATCTAATATGCAGGTTGATTGGAAGTAAAAAATATTTAAAATTTATTTAATGTACAAAAATTTTT
>NW_017100150.1:410900-412306 GCF_001263275.1 Habropoda laboriosa
TTTATAATAATGTAATACATTAATTTAATTTTAGTAGTAAAATTTGTACTTAATGTTTCTTTTTTTTTTACTGCATAATACAGCAGTTATTCACATTAACATTCTGAAATAACTTATGCTACATACATCTGATTAATATTTTATTCTTATTTGTATTTCCATAAAAGGGTGCAGTAGCTACGACTCTTACACAACCTTTGGATGTTTTAAAAACACGAGCAATGAATGCTAAACCTGGAGAGTTTAAGGTAACTTTTATAATAAAATTGAATTAACAACACAACATTAATGCATTGAATATTCATTTACTTATTTAACCTTTTATAGAATTTAATGCATCTATTTTTGTATACTGGTAAACTTGGACCACTAGCATTTTTTAAAGTAAGTTTCTTTATTTACTACTTTATTTTTCTTCTATTTTATAATACTCCGACAGTGAGGAAATCATGATTTGGATAAACACATTTGAATTAAATTCAATCTTGGAAAAGAAATCTTAGAATATGGCTGGTTTTTTTTTTAATTGATAGTTTTAATTGATAGTTTAGAGAATGATATATTTAAAGCATTTGTCCATGTATATTTGTTATTAAAATTTGTGTTATGCATGAAATAGTTTGCTACTTCCTTTCTTAATTTATAGTTTTTCTTTTTCAATTATAATTCATAGATTGTACAATAGTTATTACGTTATTTTTATTGAATATATTGACTTAGCTGAATTATGAATACCAAAAATGTAGAAGACTTTTATGTAAATAGCTGTCTCTGTATGTTCTATTCAAATGTGCTTATTTTTGTAATGATTTTTCCTGTCGAGGTAAACTATTATAAAATGAACATGTAAGTACACTATCTGGAAAATATATTGAGTATTTTATTTTAGGGCTATGTACCTGCTTTTATCAGATTAGCTCCACAAACTATTCTTACTTTTGTTTTTTTGGAACAATTAAAATCGAATTTTGGATTCTATCCTCCTAATGTTCCAAAATCATGAAATTCAACTAACTCTCTTGAATGTAGAAGCATGTAATATACATCTAGGATATTTTGGACAATGTGAATTTAACATATGAAACTAACAAAACAAAACAAAAATGTACAAACGTTTGTTCTACTTAACACTTGTAACTATTTGTTTTACTCAATTCCTTTTTAATTTATTTGTTGCATCTATATATTCATAAATAATATGTCACATTATCCCATGTATAATATTCCTATTTCTAGTAATTTTGATAATAATTTATTTTTCCATTTTTTTGGTAAAAACAATATACATTGTAAATTTTTAATAGGATAAAACAAATTCAGATAGGACAAATATTATTTTTGTACGTGGAATTCATTGTTAAATGTATTTCCACGATATATGAAATATTTTTTATAAATATCTTATA
>NW_017100150.1:412577-413305 GCF_001263275.1 Habropoda laboriosa
TCTTCACGAAAGTCTCACTAATGAATTTTTAAAAGATTTTATTGATGAATATGAGTTCATATGTTACTTTGACCAAAATACTTTTACAATTATTCTCTAGTTATATGAATGCTGAATTAAGTTCAAACATGATCATATAACAGAAAATTTAGTGTTCACATAACTAGAATGTAATGTAAAAATAATTGAAGTGTGTTTAAATTTACTGTCACTAAAAATTAGTCAATTTATTAGTGATACTCTCATGAAATATGTTAAAAAAGACATGAAAAAATCTTCAATAATACATATATTCACTCTATGTGGATATATGTGCATTCTCAACATAATTAAATTTAAATATTTACAATCAGGAATATTATATTTATATTACTTTTTTAATAACTCTCTTATTTCAAGTTGGGTAGAAAATAGATTCCTAACATTTAAAGCATTCCATAGATATGTTAGTATAGTTACATTCTAGCATGTATAAGATTATATATACATATACATATGTATACACCTATTGAAATAAAATATATTTTGTTTACAAAAATATGCTTTTTTAATAATTAATAAATAAACTACAAGAACAAGTGAAAAAGTACTTTTCTAATTCATACTGCATGTGTATGTATTTATTACTTCCTATTGTAAATTAAGTTATTTTGAAATACACATAATTTATACATTTTTTCAGAAGAAATTTAAACTACAGTTAAAAATATGTTTACAGTAATTATATT
>NW_017100150.1:413570-414834 GCF_001263275.1 Habropoda laboriosa
ATGTAATTTCATTTTTAAGTAATTATTAAAAAATAAAATTAAGAAAATAAGAAAATTTAACAACTATATGAACACATTGCCTCATGTCTCATGCTTATTAAGAATTAGATAGAGATTTTCAGATTTAGCCTCATTATTTTGGAATATAGAAATAATTTCCTTCTTTTATCTTGGCAAATTTATAGTATGAGCTGTTACATGACCAATCTTTATGTTTCTGTCAAAGTTTATATAATGACACTGTATAAATACTTTAATGAAATTAAAAAATAATTTTGTGTAAATGACTATTGAAACTGGCAGTTGAAAATGCACATCCATAACCATATTGTATGTCATTTCTAATAAAAAAAGTTGTTTGCAAAACAAATAAGGAAGAATTTTTTGTAAAAATTATTACAGGTGGTAAAAAATGAATATGTTAGAAAAATTGAAAATACAAGAAAAAACGATTACTGGACTTTAATACTGAACTGAAATATAGCAAAAAAATAATGTTACATATTAGGTGACATATATACAATATGCTATTTTATAAATATTTGAAGAATATAGGTTTAAAACCAGCAATATATGTACCTTCTGTAATCACACTGACCAATAAAAGTAAAATGCTACAATAAATAACAATCAAAGGTAAGATATTAGGAGAAAGAAAACTATTTTCTAATATCGAGATTGATAAATTATGTTCCTATATGAAAACACTTACTTACATATTGTAAAATCAATAAAAGAAATATATTTAATTGAATAAAGTACTGATTAAAAGACAACGAGTTTACAGATTCACAAGGTTACATAAAAGTTCATCCATAACTTCAATGCTTTGAAATTGATATCCTTTATCCATGATGGGACTCTTATGCCACCATAGACAAACTTAAAGCTAAAATTAAATTCTGGAAAGAAACTTAAAAAACCTTCTCAAACATCTAGTATTATATATATATTTTTTTTTCAATACTTAATAACAAACTTTTCATTATAAATTTAAACATTCTTAAATTATATACAAATAAACTTACAAAAAGAAGAATAAGAAGAAATAATCATTTTGATGTGCATTGAATTCCATGTAAAATTCTGTTTTTTATAAAGTGTGTAAATATTAAAATTTGGTTACACAATTGATTTAATTTAAAAAATAAACGTAAATCTGTTTCTTTACTATTATAACTATTTATTATATCTTGCTATTATAACTAGTACTTAATATCCTTCTAAAAGCATTGTTACACATTAAATATAATTATACATTATA
>NW_017100150.1:415356-416961 GCF_001263275.1 Habropoda laboriosa
TATGATTTTCAGTTTCTCTTAATTTTGATTTTTATTACTTTAATTACTACTTTCATTATCTTCGTATAAAAAAATACTTACATCTGCGTGCTGTGTTTTTAATTCAACACTGTTTCATATATTAAATACCATAATTAATATGTAGATTAATCTTTCACCGATCATTATTTCATTTATTATTTTTCACATTAGTGACTACAAGAGATATTTTGTTTATACTAGATAAAATATTACGAAATAATTAAAATTAGTATTGGTTATAAAATAAGAAAACAATTAAATTTTGCTTTTGTTCTTTAAGATTGTTACGTGACTCATGTGGCTCCCCGTAGTGTGAATTCTAAAGGCATCAAATATAAATTGTACAGCGGTGTAGACGAAGCAATCAATGACCAAAGAAATTTGATAACATACATATCCATTGCAACTACTGATTTAAATAAATAATATCCTCGTTGCTACGCAAAAAAAACATTGCTGAAATGTAAAATACTCATTTAAAAAAAAACTTGTATTAATAAACAAATGCAGCGTATCAATCAAATTGATCCTTAAATAATTTTATATAGAATCATTAATTTAATTGGAGTTTATTATTTAACAAAAACATGTTAACATAAAATAATGCATATCGACGACGCTTAAACATTCATTCCTTTCTCCCCGCTTAGAGTCTAGACGCGATATTTTGCAGCAAAAAGAAATAGTAAAACACTGAAATATACCGGTAGACAATTATTATCATTATTACGTCCTTACTTTTGTTACGCTATCGCATGAACGTAGTTTTAATCGCTCGTCGTGCATGCCCGTGAACGTGGCTTTAGGGCGGTCTGAAGCTGGTGTCAGGTAGCGCCTCGTAATGCGAATGTTAAAGTGCGCCAAATTCAATTTTCTTCGTTCAACGAGCTCAGACGTATTATCTCATAATAAAGTTATAGTTAAACATTTCATTAATTATTATTCCAATCAAGTTATTTATTAAGTTATTTATTAGTTCATTAAAAGTTTCAACGCTAGTTTTCATTATGTGAATTCTATATACATATGCAAATTATTAACAATTCAACAATTTTTGAAAATAAAACTGTTGAAATTATGAATTTGCTATCGAGTATGAATGAACTTTTATTATATGTTTAATGGCGTCACCGGTCCTTCCGGTAAGAAGTCTGTACCATCGTGTCTTGCGTTCTTCGTATTAAAAGTACAGAATGACGGACGACGTGGTTGTATTAGATGATGCTGTTCAAAAAGAAGAAATAGCTCATTTTCAGGCTCCTGCTATTCAACATAATCCCGATGGATGGGGTCCTTGCGAATTACCTGATCAATTTAAGGATATACCTTATCAACCATTCTCAAAAGGCGACAGATTGGGCAAGGTTTGTAATAAATTTTATTCACTTTCAATTATTTATGAATATTTTTCATATACATTTATTATTTTCTATTACAGATATCTGATTGGACAACACCAGCGTTCCAAGATAAAAAGTTTCCCAGTAAGTACCACCTTTTAAATTTGTTTAACTTACAGAGTTTTATATGATATAAAAATTTTGACTTTTGTTATATTAAAAATTATTTTCTAATAATACTATT
>NW_017100150.1:417739-419005 GCF_001263275.1 Habropoda laboriosa
TGAATACTTAAAATTTATTTCTATATTTTATTATTTATCTTATATTTATTCTTACATTTTCATATTTTTAAAGAAGACCAGAGATATTAACACATTGTGTAATATAAGTTGATTATAGTATATATTTGTAAGTATCTGGGCTAGAATCTTAGATAATAGTATGATTGGCCTATTTCATTTACTAGATTTTCTTTTTGAAGACAAATGTTTGAACTTTCTAAATAGTTATCTGCCATTGTTACTGAAAGATATCTCATTTGTGAGAATGATGTTTCAATATGATAGAGTTCCTATACTTTTCACCATAGTAATGAGACAATATCTATATACTCAATTCTTACATTGAATAGAATGTACAAACAATGATCAATAACCAGATATATCACCAATAGATTGCTATTTCTAAGAAGAAATGAAACAAATCAGTTTACTCTCGTGAATTTGAAAATCACAGAGGACTGTAGACATGAGAAATTATATTGATTGCTTACAAAAATATAATATGAAATATATTCTAATGAATTTCTCAGTCACTGTTATACAGAATTTACCTTTACATACAAAAAATGCTGGTTATTTTGAATATCTTTATAGTTTTGTGACATAAATAGTGCTAATCTTTGAAGATGTATATCTCGTGAACTTTTCTTCCTTTATTTTACCTCTCTGTGATCAACTTCCTTAGGGAGACTAGAAAATAATCGAACACCCTGCATATATTGCATTGTTAAATTCCACATAAATATGTTTGCTAAGACTACTGTGAATTTGTTTCAATAATTAAAAACAGATGACATTTAATGTTTCAAGTATTATATAATTTCTACTTTAATTATTTTATATTAGTAACAATAACACTTTTAAGACATAACTTGAAGGATAATACTCTTTTGTATGAAACAGAAAACAATCACATATAATGAATAACGTGCAAAGTATCAAATGACTGTCAAGTACACTTTCAGGTTTTGTAGAGATTTTAATATCAAATGTTTTCAATTTTTGTTTATATTCTTAAATATAAAAATTATGGCACCAAGAAGATATAACAAACAAAATTCAAAAGAAATTTTTTAATTTTTCTTTTCTCTATTAGTTTCAAATTTATTAAATCAATGTTTGATGTATTAAAAGAGCAACTTTGTAACTTATACTTAATTTAACTGCTGACATCGAACAAATGATCTCAGGATATATTGCTCCTATTGGAAAAGTATTAAAGTGAAAGTATAAATTCATATTATTAATAGTTTATTGTTTCTTTTT
>NW_017100150.1:419039-421097 GCF_001263275.1 Habropoda laboriosa
GTTTGAATTATTTCTTTAAGCATCATTATATGCAATTAGTATGGAATAATGACATTTTCTTTAATGTATGTATTGCAAAGTGCATTACATTATTATTATTGAACAAAAATTTACATTAAAACTTAATAAATTTGGAAATAATAACTTGATTAAAACTACTTAAAATTTCATATTGTAGTGATCCATTCATGGTAAGAAAGTTAAAAATAATTATTTAAAATTATTGTTTAGTAATATTAAGTATTCATTTATTTTATGTGTACTAATTTTATCAAGTAAGATTTTATTACAATATACATGTCAATGATATAATTGAAACCTTTATTAATAAAAACATAACATCTTATTTATGAAATAAAAGAATTTAATTTTTTAACAAAATGAACTTTGCATTGTTTATAGACAAATATACATCACAGTTTGGTTCAGGAAGCCAATATGCATACTACCATGATGAAGATGAAACAACTTTCCACTTGGTTGATACAACCCGTGTACAGAAGCCACCTTATCAACGTGGTGGCCGTTTCCGTCATAATCAAAGGAATATGCGTGGTCGTGGAAGCCAACGTGGTGCATTAAGCCAAATGCAACAGCTTGGTAAATTAAAGCTTCGTGAAAGAGATCGCAAAGGACAAACAAAACGCTGGGGCAGGCAGCAGGGTTTGCGTAATCATAAAAATCAACCGCCAATTAAAATTCGTGATGCATCTGTTACTGTAAGACCTGATTGGGTAACTATCGAAGAAATGGATTTTCCTCGTTTAGCAAAATTATCTTTGCCCGGCGTAAAGGATGGAGAAGATATTTTATGTTGTGGCTCTCTTGAATATTATGATAAAACCTATGATAGAGTAAATGTCAAGAGTGAAAAGCCACTGCAAAGAATTGACAGAATTTTCCATACAGTTACTACTACCGATGATCCAATAATTCGTAAGCTTTCAAAAACAGAAGGAAATGTTTATGCTACAGATGCAATTCTAGCAACAATAATGTGCTGTACCCGCAGCAATTATTCTTGGGACATTGTAATTGAAAAAATTGGAGATAAATTGTTCTTCGACAAACGAGATAATACTGAATTTGATTTATTAACTGTAAATGAAACCAGTGTTGAGCCTCCTCAAGATGATGGGAATTCTTTAAATTCTCCTAGAAATTTAGCATTGGAAGCTACATTTATTAACCATAATTTTTCTCAGCAAGTGTTAAAATCTAACGAACCTAGATACAAATTTGAGGAAGGAAACCCGTTTATTGCGGAAGAAGAGGAAGGTGACGTTGCTAGTGTTGCATATCGATATAGGAAATATGATTTAAATAATGGAATTGTTCTTGTTGTAAGATGTGAACATGATGCTGTAATGCAAGGTCCCAATAATGAAACTCAATTTTTAACTATCAAGGCTCTAAATGAATGGGATTCAAAATTAGCCAATGGTGTTGAGTGGAGACAGAAATTGGATACACAACGTGGTGCAGTATTGGCAAATGAACTCCGCAACAATGCATGCAAGTTAGCAAAGTGGACTGTTCAGGCATTATTGGCAGGTTCAGACCAATTGAAATTTGGATATGTCTCTAGGGCAATGATTAGAGATTCTAGCAAACATATTATTCTTGGTACTCAGCAGTATAAGCCAAACGAATTTGCAACACAAATTAATCTTAATATGGATAATGCATGGGGTATTTTAAGATGCATTATTGATATTTGCATGAAACAAAAAGATGGAAAATACTTAATTATGAAAGATCCAAATAAACCAATGATAAGATTATATGATATTCCGGATAATACATTTGAAAGTGAAGGAGAAGATGATGAGGATGATGATGAACCTGTTAACGATGCTTTTCAGAGTTAACAGGTTTATCCTCGATTTTCTTGAATCATTGTCTTAAAAGTCACTGATTTATACTATGAATATGTGTTATAAAAAGAAAAGAAAGTGGCACAATAAACAGATTTTAATTTAATTTTTTACTATCCAATTATAAAAACCTTTATAAACTTTCATTTTATGTTAATATTACATATTTATATGTTACAAA
>NW_017100150.1:421117-422175 GCF_001263275.1 Habropoda laboriosa
ACTATCAATTATATAAACTTTTGATAAATGAGATTGTTGTAAAAGGAATAGACATTTTTCGTTTTCACATTTAACGTTTAAAATATGAATATGTCCTTGACATGTGTTTAACTTTTAAAACCTTAAGTTGTCTTTTCTTGTTACTGTTTAAAAACAGTACTCATCTAGTTTTTGAGTTTAATATACAGTGGGTAAAGCATATGTACATGTATATTGTCTCTTCCAAATGCTTTTATTTATTCTACCAAACTAGTTTTATTTTCACTGGTTTAAACATTATTTTGTAAATTTTCTTGTATATTTAATTTTATATTATATTCTTAATAGCTTAAAATAGCTCCCATTACTGTATAAACTCAACATACGTCGTTTCTAAATATATACAATTACTAGCACGTTTTAGTTTTACATTAATTTTTAAATCTTTCGATTCAGAAATAAAACTTATAAAGGGTATAGCAGGACATGGGGGTTAAAAGTACCCTTAAACCAAATTCGTTTTGTGGTGGACCAATCGATAGCTTGTCGAAAGAAAACTTCAACACCAAGTTTCAACCCTTTATCTCAAAAAAAAAAACGCAAAGAAATGCGTTGAAATATTATATTTCAATTTTTATATTTTTACGTCGATTCCTAAATATATTCTTGGAGTAGAGGTTAAACGTTTAATTGCGGAACAGGTGTAAATTTTGGTCACGCGTTCGCGTCTCACCAGACTAACTTTTTTATTACATTAGTTATATATTTTTTCAATTCGTAACTATATGTCAATGAATAGTATTTATTTAAAAACATTTTGGAAATATTTTAAGAATATTTCATTATTTCAGTATGATTCCACCTACAGTTATTAAAGGTAAGAGATTTAAAAACCAAACTCTTACATTCATTTAATGTAGAAAATGTTAAACAGTATCATGATTAAGAGAATATGTGGCTATAGAAAAGATGCAATAAAAAGTACTCCAAAATTAGAGGATAAAACATAATATTTAACAGAAATTTGAAAAAGATATATAATTCCAACATTGCAAATTATTAAGAATAGTTTCATAATA
>NW_017100150.1:422275-431255 GCF_001263275.1 Habropoda laboriosa
TTATTATTAACATATTTTTATAAATGATGAAACAATGATTGTCGTCTTTAGTTTCTTGATTAGCATTCACATATACATAATAAATTCGTTTATATTTTTTGGTGTTGTAAGAATATCATTGTCATTAATAAATACAAATACCGATGTTAATTGTTTTAACAGTTTTCAATAATTGAAGCAAATGTTTAAGATAGAATAAAAGATAATAAATAAAAACAAAAAAATATGAAAATAACAAAAAGCATTCCTCATGAAGTTATACCTATAATAACTTTTTCACAAATTAACCTATATACTTAAAGCAATAAATGTCCCACCATTTCTAGTGTATGTAACTTATACTTAATTCTAAATTACATAATTACTAAATGTTAAAAATACCCTTACAAAAAGGGATTGCAAGATTGAAAATAACTTTACTCACAGGATAAAGCAAACGTGTAATATAACCAAGAAATCGAAAATATCGAATATATTTTTTCTATTAAGACTTATTTTTTGAAAAAATCAAAGTTGAAGATTGCATAGAGTCCCCGTATATCATTTGTTAAGATGTGATTTATTATTTTAAAAATAGTTGTTTCTATTTATGTTTGTTTTTTAATGCTATTTAAGGAATTGAAAATTGTCAAACTTTAAGGTAAAAAATTATAATATTTAAGCGTTTGAAGACAAACATTGCAAAACATAAGCCAAAGTTCATGCCTTCCTTATTTAAGTGGCACAACCTTTATTTACGACAAGAAGAATATTTGCAACAATTTTTTGCGTAATAAAATAACCTGCAATTATTTGTCACGTTTTCTTGAACCTTGCCACTCGTAACATTAGTTTGATGATATGTAAGCTTCATAACATTTATAATATCTTTTTACAAAAAAGATATTTGTTAAATTTATTTGTTAAATGCAAGCAAATTTAAAGTTATTTTCAAATTTAATTTTCTCAGAAATAAATTGTCGAAGTTTGTTAGGAGTTTGCCTCCGCCCTGTACAGTCAAATTTTGTAAAAGTTCTAAAACCGTTAAGAATATTTAAGAATTTTATGATGCTACTGTTAGACTTGCATAATAATATAGTAATTAATGGTAACCGCAGTTGGTAAACTAAGAAAAAAGCGTCATTGTTACTCAATATGATTTATAATATACATATACTATTGGTTCTTTTCCAAAATATCTTGTATATGGTAATCGACAGCAGATGAACAAAATTTTAAGGAGTGATTTTAGATGATGAAGTAAGATAAAAATCAAGAATAAAACAATTTCGAATGCAATTTTCGTTTTTACTTATAAACAATTACATGAGACAACTCATAACAAAGTTTCGACGTTGATAAAAATCAACGAAGTAAATTAGCTCTATCATTTCCCAAACGAAGGTTTTTTTTATCTTCTTAAGTTTCGACTTTCCCTTTACTCGATCATGCACGTCGAATATTTAAACAATGGCATTGCGTGTTTAATACGTTTACCCATTTCGAATTTCGCTCTTAATTTATATATCAATAGTACTAGACACAATAATCTTCAGTTTGTTTGTTGCGAATTTTGCGGTAGTCATGGGAAAAGGGATATGTAGTGGGTTGGTGCTCGTGGAGCGCTGAAGCGCTCTGCTCGCTGTGGTACGGGAATATTCAAATAAAACTTGGAAGATTTTTCGTTGCAACTAGTACTTCTATATGTCACAACTGTTCAAGACCTTTTAAGATTAACGAAGCTTCAGGTCTCGAGATACAGAATTGGAATAAATAACTGGAAATTTTTGTACGCGAGGTCTCTCTTCTTGTTCTTCTCCCAGAATCTGGATCCTCCCCACGTCCTCCTTCCTGATCCTGGTAGTCCAATCGAGAGACAGTTTTCACATAGGTCGGCGCTTCTTCTCCCACACATACTCCAGTCCCGATCCTTCGTTAGAGGATAGTGGTGGCAGCGCTTCGTTTGTAGCGGTGGAACGCACGCCGATGTAACCGCCAACGTGATGTGAACGTGCGAGGGAAAGTGTGCACGTAGTGATTCGCGCGAGAACTAGCTCTTGACAATATTTATGGCTCTCTTAGAGTTCTACTCAGTACATTTGCGATTTTTCGAAAAGATAGTTAAGATCCTAAAATCATTACAGTAATGAGGAAAAAATTGAAAAAGAAATACATATGTAGGAAAGAATTGAATTGTATAAATTCTATTATATTATATAGTTCATTAATTTGCTATTAATTTAAAGTAGAACATACAATAGAAGTTACAATAATGTATGGTAATTTATTTTTGGCAATTCATTGTTTGTAGAATTATTTTTAAATCAATTGTTTATTCAGGCTCGTTTCATTATAGACCAATGTTCTGTAAGTTTCACTTTGTAGTAAAACAAATTTTTCTCATTCTGGCTTTGTCAGAAGAAGAATTAAAGTACTAAATAATTACGCGAAAGCATTGGCGTAAAAAGAAATGAAACTGCGTGACAGCACGTAATAGACTCTTTGGTCTTTATATTTGTTTAAATAAACGTGATACATTTTGTGGCACATAAGCCAAGCTCGACGCTTTTCATGGTACATAATGGATCGAAGAGATCCAAAGCAATGTTTTTCATAACACGTAAATTCAACGACATTTCTATATTTATGGCAGCAGAGTGCACGTAGCTTTAGCTTTGTTTTGTTTTCGGTTGCGATCCAGAGAACCAAAGGATATGCGTTAATTACTTTTCCGGTATCGTACCTGCGCCCTTTCAGTATTATTTCTCCTGAGGTTACAGATGATTGTCTCCTTGTTGGTCTCCTCGAGCGTGAATACGCAAAATAGAACGTGAAAGCTGTTCAAAAGTTATAATTTACTGTAAAATGTTTAGTTGAGCAGTAAAATTAAATTGATAAATAACGGTTCGGATGAACTGCCAAAAATATTGAAGGAATTGATATTCAAAAAGGTTTGTGTTTTTTACTTTGTTCCATTTTGAATACTTATTTATTTATTGAGTTTATTTATTTATTTTTTGTTTAATATTTGTTTCGTATATAAGTGTATACAGCAAAAGATAGGTAATTTTTTTTTATTTTAAAGAGTGATGTAATGAAAGATATGGGTGATTTGTTAATTTGTTCACATGTTTCGTGATTCTTATAAAGTATAAGTTAGTTAAATGACAAATAATTGAATAAGTTCTTCAAGAACTTAATTTAATGATATAAAATAAATAGAAATCACAAATGAATAAAGGTAGTAATGTTTTTTAAATTGTAAATACCTAGTTAGAATGCTTTTAGAATTTATATCATTCTGATATGAAAAGATGTAATTTAATTGTATAATAAGGTATGTTCTTATATTTAGATATTTCTGTTTTAAATATGTATTTGAAGTTTACTAATTCATTTAATACACTTTTATAATCAATTTTCTGTTACATTTACTTACAATTATTTCTCACTAATTAGAATTTGTTGTATGTATTCAGTATTATACTTCATGCCATATTTAGGAAATGAAGTAGCACAAAGAGTACTAATAGAATAAAATTTCTATTTGTTTAAAGTTTTGAGAGATGAAAATACATATATTTTAATCCCAACTAAATTTTTAACATCTTATCTAATTTGTATTATTTGTTTATTCTATACAGATGCTTTTGAACAAGGTCGTGGATCACAGTTATATTCAAATCATTTTTATTTTTTATACATACATTGTAAAGGAATTGGTACGTTAGAAGCAATGATGCGAACACGACGCCCAGTGCGCCTAAGCGTGAACAAAGGACGAGCGCGCCGTTCGGCGAGGCACGAGCAGCCATGAGAAAAGGCAGTGCTCGGCTAGACGTGAAGAAGTATACAATGTTCACAGTTTTATTCCACTAAAATATACTTATTTTCACGTTTTTAACACGCGCCTGTGTTTTACTGTCCACCCTGACAGCATCTCTTACAACATTGAGTGTACCATGTACGTTCAATACAATGTGTACGTGTTGTAAGACGATGAGGATTTTACAAAGATGTATATCAGCCGTATGGGAATACCCTTCGCCAGATTTCCAGGAAAGTATATTTTTTTTGCAAAAATATAAATTATCATACTTTATATTTATTGATCGCTTTTGTGCATAGCATAATTTTCATTATTTCAATACTGATATATTAATATTGATGTACTAATATGAATACCAATATGCTGAATATTTACAATGTGAATGTTATATTATGATGATTATCTTATGTTTACCTAAGCATTATGTTATATTATTGAATATTATTTAAATATTTAAATATATACAGGGGGTGATACTACATGTAAGAATAAGTCGAAAAAAAGGAATAACATTTTTTCGTTTGACGCTTCGTTTTCGAGAAAATCGAGTTTGAAAATTCTATCCAGTGCATGTGCACTGTACCACGTCTAGATTTAGATATGTGTTAATAAATAAGAAATGTTAATGTATGGATAATACATTTATTAATTTTCTTGACATTACTAACGTTAATTACATTACATTATTGAATAAACTGTTCAAAGTGACGTCCTTGTTGACGTGTACATATTGCTCGCCTTGTTAATCAGCCATGAACTAAGGCCAGGGAAGCGTACGGCAAATGTTACATCGTCTTAAATTAAGAATAATGTGGAATTATTCTTTATTCATGAATAACAAATAAACTAATAAGTCGTTTAATAACTGTGTTCGATACTTTTGTTCGTTATCCGAAAGGATAACTTTTCTGTTTTATTTTAGTGTCAGCTGGACAACAATACACAGGCACTTGCAGGATGAGAGTATGCACCCGTATAAGTATGTACGGGTACAAACATCGCTCCCCAGGGATTACGTCCAACGGATGGAATATTCAAGGTGGCTGTTGGGGGAAATCGAGTGGAATCCGTCGCTCTGCAGGTACGTTTTGTGGACAGATGAAGCTCCTTTTATTCGGGAGGGGTGCTTTAATGCCCACAATTCGCACGTGTAGAACGATGAAAATCCGATTGCGATTCATCCACGTACAGAACAGGAACGCTGGTCAGTCAATGTATGGACCGGCACTTGCGACGATTTTGTTGTTGGGCCATACATTCTACCCGATAGATTGAATGGCCCAACATACAACAATTTTCTGGAGCATGTTCTTCCGGGTCTCTTGGAAGAAATTCCTTTAGAAATTCGGAGGAACTTGTATTTCCAGCATGATGGAGCGCCCGCCCATTATACCGCAAATGTTCGGGCTGACTTAGATCAAGCCTTTCGCGACAGGTGAGGATTGGCCGCGGCGGTTCTGTATCGTGGCCCCCACGGTCTCCAGACATGAATCCGTTGGATTTTTTCTTCCGGGAACACCTGAAGGTGGTACGTTCAGTGTCACTATTATTTTGCATTAACTTTAAAAATCTTTATTTATGCATTTTGCTTTTTTGTTCATTATTTCAGACCGCCGTGTACCGAGAACCAGTGTAAACGCGGGATAAGGTGGTGGCCGCGTATTCACGGCGCTGTCGCCACAATCTCCCGCGATTTGCTACGACAGGCTCATTGAACCCATCCTCGAAACCCTGGCATGGCATGGTGCAGTGAAGTGAATTCACCGACCTGGCCGTAACATAAGCTGTTGAGGGTTACCTTGAAAGGTTAGGATCGGCACAATGACCCACTTCCGTCGAAGCAGGTTAATTCGTGGACGAATGGGTAAGTTTTTCATAAGTAATAAAACACTTTATTCCTTTCGGATAACGAATAAAAGTATCGAACACTGTTTTTTAAACGACTTATTAGTTTATTTGTTATTCATGAATAAAGAAGAATTCCACATTATTCTTAATTTAAGACGATATAACATTTGCCGCACGCTTCCCTCGATACCCATGCTGTGCCAATGCGTTTGTTCACGACCACAACCGAGCGCGGTTGAGAGCCAACGCTCTCGTGGTAGAGCGCGCGCTCTGATTGGCCAGTGTTTTTCGTTAATAATTCAAAAACGAAGCTTCAACCAACATTTTGGTAAAGAAAAAAGTTGTTCAGAGTCACCTCAGCAACCCCCCATTTCCGGGTGTTCGAGGAGTTACGGGACACCCTGTATATAAAATGTGCCTCGGGCCAGTTTTAACTTATGGTATGCAAATATGGTGGTCTGCATCGAACTATGTCAAGAAGAAAACTCAACGCATTCAAAACAAAATACTTAAAGCAATCACAGGCAAATCTAATAAATACCCACTTCTCTTTGACAGAGGGACACAAATATTCCTTTAAACTGCTACGCGAATCCACTAATCACAAAATATAATGTTACCCTTCGTAGTAATCGCCTGGTGCAGCTTACAAGTATGAATAGTATTGTATATACGCCAACGCATCATCGAAAACCATATTTCTACCATAGTATTATACACATTACGGAACCACACCGTAAAATGAAATCACATCCACACTAGAACATTATTCGAACATCAATACAACTAGACCATCGGAAATTATTCCGATATCGGTAAGTAAATATCGAATACACGATGACTCTCTCTCTAATTTAATTAAATTAATAATTTCTATACTTGTTAAAATTTCAGAAATGTCAAGCAATAAAGTTTTATTCTTGATACAACTTTATGAAAATGAATCCATATTATGGAATCCTAAGCTTTCACGATGTAGAAACCAAAATCAAAAAAGTGATACATGGAATACAGTAGAGGACGGAGGTGAAAAGGAAATTATTACTGGCACAATATCGCAGAGAGAAAAATGTGAAAGAAAAATAAAATCTGGAATAGAGACGAATCAAGTGGAGACATCCTTGTGATGGGGTTACAAAAATTTGGCATTTTTGTCGGATAAGTATAAAGTCAAAATAACAAAAGATTCCATAAGGAATGAAACTGCAGGTAATAATAAAGCTGTGAATATCGCAAGTTTAGCTGCACCATGTTTGCTTGCCATACTTAAACTTTCGGTATTCGTAATTATATTCATATTTGTAATTAATTTTATTACTTATTTCGAAACTGCGGATTTTTATGCAAATTCATATTTTTAAAAATATAGTAAAAAAAGTAGAAATTCGGTAGAAAATTATTTCATCTACCAAGTACTATAAAAAGCACTATAATTTGGATATTTTTTCATATTATGTGTACTCTGTTCAATTTTGCACCTTTAAATTTCCTATAAATGCATAAAAATCCACAGTCTACTTACTTCTGAAGTATATCATATAAGATCTAAAAAAATATGTACTTTATATTTCAGAAATCATACAATTAGAAGAAAAAACAGTTATGGCAGAGGAAGAAGAAGAAAAGAAAGATGATGAAATGGAAATAACAAAGGACCAAAATACAGGTACCGCACGGAATGACAATAAAAAGAAAAGAAAATCAACAGAGGACCCACAACTAACTGAAGCATACAATGTCATGAAATACATAATTTCTCAACCGCGACACGAATTCTAGAAAACTAGGAAATTCAAAGATGCAAGTCCTAAGCACCAAACCTACAAGAAGAAACGAACCACGACACGCCACTTACAAACTACTAACTACAATACACAAAATAAAAATATGTAATTTCATATATGATACTCTATACATATATTTCAAGATATGTACATACTTACGTGGCTTAAACTTAACTCTCAAGTGGTTACGGTTCTTGAATAAAATCTTTCGACTACAATAACAAAGCATTTCCGTTCCCGAGTTCTAATTTTCCATCGCAGTACCACACATCTAACCCTTAGACGATTTCCATGTGGAAATGTATCAAAATACGGTCTATCTTTTGAGATATACAGTATTGACAATTCAAATTATGCTGCAGCCGTGCGCGTCGATCTCTAGATTAAAACCACCCTAAAGCTATATTCACGAGCATGTATGACGAGTGATTAAAGCTACGTTCACGCGATAGCGTAACATGTTCATGTGTGGTATTACAAATACTATAAAGCCAAGTTCACGGAATATCGTAACAATTGAAGAGTCGATAAGATTTCTGGTGGACACCGTCCAAACTACTCAGATGTTTGGAGAATTTTTACAGATCTGCAAGTGCTGCCTGAGAAGCCTAGGGCGTTTGGGAATGACAAATTTTTAAGGTTACCAGTTGCTTAGACGATGCTAGAAACTTGAACATTTTTCCATCGTTGTGAACTATCTAGCAATGGAAATGATTTATCGCCATGAGTCTATCGATGTTTTTCACTTAATTAAAGAGAAAGAAATACCAGAAATATGATAAACAGCACATGATGTAACAAAATATATAAAATTTATTAAAACTTCAATACTCTCCGAACCATCTCACTAAAAATGTATATGCTCATCAACTAACTTCGCTACATCATTTATTATCCGTGTAAATCTTGGTTAATCTAAATCTAAGAATGGCATACTAGTGCCAGACGTGTGATAATCGCATCTGCGTGGTGGCGCTTTGGTCTGATGTACTGTGGTGGTGGATTTACCTATTCGTCACACCAGCATGATGTATACTTGGTCTTTAGTGGGAAACGTGGAAAATGTCATTACATACTGATAGTTGCGACATCAAACTATCTTCTTAAACAATTGACCTACACAAAGGCCAGAAGTTCATGTATTTCGATTTGTGTGAATCGTAATACTGTAAGCAATATGGCTTCTTCCATAGTTGCTGCAGCTACTGTTCGTGCTGTCAAAGGCAGAAAAATACTTTCTACACGAGCTGCACTTACTTTGGTAAGTGAATAATTAATTAATATGTATATATGTATATATTTGGTAGTTGCAGGTTATTTGTACGTGGTATTAGTATGGATATAAAATACACATATATATGACTTGTAAATTTTTGAGGTTAAGGTTACGTTTCTGGTTTATATTGATATTATGTTGATATACAGTTTCTATTTTTTTAATTAATTTTATTGAATTGAACACTCAGAATTTGTTTTAGTGGAGATTGTTATAATTTTAATCCCTTTTGTTTGTAATTTTTAATTAAAGAATAAAAATATA
>NW_017100150.1:431295-434537 GCF_001263275.1 Habropoda laboriosa
AAATAAACATTTAATTATCTTCTTCATTTCCTATATATACTTTTCCTATATATACTTAAAATTAATAATTTTCTTTTTTAATTTATTCTGCTATTACTTTGTTATAGACACCAAACGCAGTGAAGAAAATCAAGGAGTTATTGAAAGATAAAAGCGAATATGTGAGTAAATGTGATATATTTTCTTTTAATATCTCCAGATTTATTATAAAGTATTTAAAACATTGTATTTATTTCAATGCATAATTAACAGATGCAGTGCGTAATACATATACTAATACAAAAAGCACATTCAATTATTTTACTATATGTACTAAATTGTCAGGAAACAATGGTTTTTTATTTTTGCTTAGGTGTGACTCTGTGTTTAGCTAATATTATGTCAGTTGACAGTGAAATTCTGTGTTTCATGTTATTATCATAACATTATTTAGTACTGTGTACTATTGAAAAACAATTATACACCTTACATAAACATTAATCTAAAGTAAATTTTTACATTTTATAATTTTACATTACATAGTTATTAAGTTATATAGAGTTCTGTACAAATGTAAAGTTATATTATTTTTATGTTTCATATTAAATGTTTTATATTTAGATTATTTTATAATAATTGAACAGTAAAATACATTTTTCAAAGTTGATAGTGTGTTCTATTCATAAAAGTCATAAAATGAAATAATCAAATAGTATATATACTTTATATGTATTTAAACTAAAAAAGAAATACCTTGTTTTCTCTCTATACAAATTAAATTTTGTATTGTTTTTACATAAACAAAATTATCATATTGCATGTATAAATTAAATCAAGTATTTCAATTAAATGAATACTATTAAAAGTAGCAATAGTCAAAGAGTCAAGAATTACTATTGAAGAGTTATAAATGGTGAAACTATTAGTAATTTATATAACATTTTCTAATATAAGATAATTAAATAAATATATTTTCAGAATCACATAATTTAAAAATTGTTTCATATTTCAGATTGGTCTAAAAGTCAGTGTGAAGCAGCGAGGATGTAATGGCCTTAGTTACACTCTTGATTACACCAAAGAAAAATCGAAATTCGATGAAGAAGTTGTTCAAGATGGTGTTCGCATCATGATAGATAAAAAGGCACAGTTATCTTTGTTAGGTACTGAAATGGACTTTGTAGAAACTAAATTAAGTTCTGAATTTATTTTTAATAATCCAAATATCAAAGGAACTTGTGGATGTGGAGAAAGCTTCTCTGTTTAGTTAATTTAGAGAATTATAGTCAATATTTAGGTAGAACAAATTTAAGTACATGTAACATTAACTAAAAGATCATTGTACTAAATTATTCCATTTCTTATTGTTTCATTAAAAATCAATGTTCATATTTACTTTTAAAATAACTGTCAATAAAAAGAAAGTATATAACTAATATATTATATGTAAACTCAGAGAAGAAAATATTACTATTTTGTGGTAGCAACATTACATAGTATATAGCATAGTTAAATTATTAAATACCAAATATTTTTCAATATATTTGAATTTTCCTGTAAAATATATTATGTAATATCATGGAAAATGAGGCAAAAATTAGAAATTGTACATTCTACAAACTCATCCTGTATGTACAATATAGGAGTTATACACAATGAATTGTTTAAATGTTTATAAAGTTGTATATTTATTTCGTAATTAAATACTGTATATATAATAATTAATGAAAATAAATTTGTTTTACACAATGTATCCAGGTTTGATATTTTAGTGATGATATTTATGTATTAAATTGGCGCATATGACATGTTTTTCTGAAGTGTTAAATTTTAAACTATATTAACACTTTACCGACCGGTAGCGGTTGAACATTCTACGCACTTTCGACCGGTCACTCGGCCACAGATGCATCGGTGACACCGGCTCTGTTTAGACTTTAGGTTATTGCGCGGGAATATACGTGCTTTTCCTTATACCTGTAGAAATGTTAAATCAAACTTTGACCGGTTAATAGGTTATCGGTCGGTAAGCGTCGGCGAAAAAAAATGGATTAATAGGCTACCGGTCGGTAAGCGTTGGCGGCAAAAAGCCGATTAATAGACTACCGGTCGGTAAAGTGTTAAAATAATAAATTTGTTATAATATACATGTATTGAATATTAACAAAATTTGTAATAAAATTATTAGAACTTCATTACCTGACGTTACGAATAATAGAACTACTTACGTAACCTTTTTGTGTTTTCACTATAAGCTTTTTTTACGATTCTCAGAGAGTATAAACCACGTCTGTACTTCGTTTGTAGTGATAGATCTATTCTATATCACGTCTGTGATAATATGAATTAGAATATCGGTGTCGGTATGTTAGTTATCAATTTACCGATATCAAATAAATATCGCACTTGCGAACTCTTGGACGGCTGGTGTCAGAATAATTTTCGCGCATCGTACATCATTTCACATAGGACCATCGCTATTGTGTGTTTGTTTAGTTTTAGAGATTCGGCAGAGTTCGGTACACCTCAGTGTACAAACATTTTTATACATGATACATCATTCTACAAAAATTGAAAATGAATATTTCGTGGAAGAATACCTGTGAAGCGTTAACAAACTTTGCAAATGTGCTAACATGTTATAAATGGTAATATTTTAATTAAAGCAATGGAAAAATATATGATGCATATTTTGTTTTTAATTTAAAAATATATATTACTCTTGCCTATTTTATTTTTGAGGTTTATTATTTACTTTATAAATATAAATGATAGTAGTCTTTTTCACTTAATTCTTTTCTACAATATTTCTATTATGGTTTTTACAATTGTAATATGTAACAAAAATTATGTATAATACAGTATGTAACCAAAGTTCCTGGATGTAGATTGTAAAAATGTCTGATTTACGTACTAACACTTTTTAAAAATTTTTGATATTTTAGACATTTGACTTATTTTAAACAAATATGTTTGAATTAGTATACATGAGAAAGGCTCTTTCACAGCACATGTTGGAAGTTTCCACTGAATTGGAAGTGTCAATTGTTTCAGAGTTTTCTTAACTATATCTTCCGTATTATGTTTTAAATCACCAAGAGTTCAAGGACTGTTCTTGTAGACTCTCATTCAGGTAATCCTACAAAGAAAAATCAAAGGAAGTCAAGTCTAAATCCTAAGGAGGACAAAGATTCCACTATAATAAATATTTACACTCAGAGTCCAGGAACTTTTGTTATATACTGTATAATACTAAGTTGAAA
>NW_017100150.1:434630-435000 GCF_001263275.1 Habropoda laboriosa
TACATCTAAAATATGAATAAGTATATCATTAGTACTTTTTTCTGGTTTTAGTGAAAGAAAGCCAATAAATGCAATAAGATATATGAATTGTGGTCATCTCTTTTGTAAGCAGTGCATTGAGAATGATTCAAGATGTATAATATGTAACATACCTGTACAACCACTTGAAAGATGTAATGATCATATAAGTAAAAGTCTTATTTCTTGTTGCAATATCCTTGTAGAAATATTACAGGAAAAGTATGTAAATTTAAGAACACATTCATATATTAAGTTTATTTGTATTTAAAAATAAATATAAATGTACATCAATCTATCTATAATTAACTTTTGAACAGAATATGTTTGTCTTAACATCTGTAAACTTAAA
>NW_017100150.1:436694-440993 GCF_001263275.1 Habropoda laboriosa
ATTCCATTCCAGTTAATTTAATATTAATACAAATTTATTAGAGATTTATGGACTATTAACACAAATTCAAATACAACACAGTTGTTACCAACAACAAAAAGGAAAGGGAATGTTAATAATACAAGATACATACCTAAAAAGAATATAAATAAACAAAATGCTAAAGGAGAAACACAATTGCATATGGCATGTTTGAAGGTATATTATGTGTATTTATAATATAGTACATTTAATTAAAAATTGCAAGACAACCAATATATTAAATAAATAGAGTCAAATTATCAAATATTTTTCAGAATCAAGATGTTTATGTAAAAGCTCTGTTAGCTGCTGGAGCAAATCCAAATACAAAAGATTATCATGGTTGGACTCCTTTGGTAATTATTTTATTTAAAACTAATCTTTGTAATTATTTGCTATTATGCTATTCATATTATTAACTTTTTCATTGTAGCAAGAAGTTGTGAGCTATGGATACACTAATATATGTCAGATATTATTAGAATGTGGTGCATCACCAAATACACCAGGAGTAGAAATTAGAACACCATTACATGATGCTGCTATAAACAATAGATTATTGGAGGCAAAGATGCTGTTAAAATACTCAGCTAATAAAAATGTATATGATAATCATGGAAAAAGGCCCATGTATATATTTTTCAATATTGATTTATAATCTTACTATATTCAATCCTAATGTGTACATATGTGGGGTGACCTAGCACAAGTGTTATTAATGCATGTCTTGTTAATTAAATATTATTTATATAATAAATATTCTTAGATTGCAATATTCTTGATGTTACAAGCTGCTTTATTTAGGATTGTTAAAGATAGCAATAAAATTATTGTTTATTCACATCACTGACAGGGTACTACTGCTGGATTCCCTCTTTTTTAATTAAATAAATAAATACATCTATCTTCAGGTAGTTTGTATCAATTCTAACATTTATTTGAAATATTTCTTTTTTTCTGGTAAAGTAGTTTATAACACTTTATTTTATAGAGACTATTGCAAGCCATACACTGAGATGTGGAATATTTTAAAAGATGAAAATGAATTGAATGACATAACTGATGGAGTGAATCTGAATTGTACTTTAAATCAATCATTATTTGTGACACAACCATTTGATACATTTGTTATATATGCATTAAATTTACGAAAAGAGAATAAAAGATACTTAGATCAGATAGTTTTGAAGTATAAAATTAAAATTATGTCTGTGTTCCGGTATGTTATTTATAGTACCTTACACTATATTATAGTACAATATTTAGTTTAGATTATAAATATTGCATAATTTTGTATTTTAGATCAAGTGTGACTCATGTTATAGTAGAAGCAAATAGTAAAAATGTTATAGAATTATCATATGATGTAATGATGGCGCTTCTACGTGGATGTTGGTTACTTAATACCGAATGTAAGTACACTTGTAAATTGACAATTTGTAAAAATTCATGAAAGGTAATTTTTGTTTGATATGTTTTTTCATGGCAGGGATTCAATTAAGTATGGATGTGGGTGATATATTGAAAGGGGATTTAGAAATATTTGAAATTGATGGTGCACCAATTAAAGGTATTCCAAAGAAAGCCAGAGAAAATGCACAAAATCAGGTAAAGTTAATCGTAAAACTAGTATATAAGAAATTTTAATATTTCGGATATTCTTTGTTGTGTTTTTAGAATCCTGGTCTTTTTAATCAATGCCATTTCTATTTTACTTTGCAATCTAAGAATATTTATTATATAAACAATGTTCAATTAACAAGAGATGCGTTAATGACACTTGTGCAAGAAGGTGAGGGAAAAATTTTGAAAAGGGAACCGAAACCAGAAGATATAAACAACAAAGAACAATTTATCCCTTTTCATGTTGCCAATAATCCCTCTCATACTTTATATAAATGTACACATTATATTATATATGTACCGGGAAGAGAGGAGCCACGTATAAAATATAATATGCCTCATATAAAGACTTTACCACTTATGTGGTTAATAGAATGTATAGAAAAATTTACATTAGTTGATCCATCAGAATTAGGCTTACTTAAATTTTAATAATAAATATACGTATTATGAATATTACTTGGAGATAGAAAAATATATATTAACTGTAACATCACTAATGAATTTTTTGAAGCAACTATACTTCTTTCTTTTATTATGTAATTCAGCCTACTAAAAAGAATATCACTTTATTTTCATATTTTACTATTGATATCTAAAACATTGAAATTAGTAATATAATTTTAGAAAAACATTTATCTTCTTGCCTAAATTAAGAAAAAAGCATATATTAATGTAGTAATATCAATGTAGTACTGTGATTACTAAGGATTGACCGTTGTGCAAAGAACGATAAATTCCAAAGGGAAATATCGTACGGTATTCAGTACATTTACGGGTAAAGTACCGCTAATCGTACACATATACATGTATATGTGGTGAGAAAGAGGGAGTGAAAGAGAAAAGTTGGAGGGGCGAGAGAGAGAGAGGTAAAGAGGAAGAACAGTGTGAACGTGGAAGATAGGAAAAATCAGAAGTTCTAATGTAGTCAAGATTAGATAATAAAGAAAATGTAATCAATATGAAAATTAACGAATTAAAGAGTATCTAAATTTTAAGAAAATAAACTACTAATCGATTGTTATGAAATAAAAAAGAGTGTAACATTCACTTTTATTATGGTTTATGAATATTATAATGTATCTTATAGTAATTATACTGCATCTATTTTATAAATAAAATTTGCAATTAAATACTTCACTCTTTGTGGTTTACAAATATATAATAATTCAACATTGTTTATTAAACTATTCTAAAAATAGTATAAAGTAAATAAAAGATCCAGCACATACCACGTAATAGAGTTTAATAACAATTTAATATTAAAACCGTTGCCTACAGCTTTTAACAGGTAATCATATATATATGATTTACAATAAGTATATTAAGTGTATTTTTCGAATTATTAATTCTCAGTATGGGGTTAATTTATTAGAATTATATTAGTCAATTGCTACTAATTAATAAATTATAAAGCTTTATTGTTTATTTTTCATTAGTATTAGTTTGTATTAGTTCCCTTTTATTCATTTCATTGACTTCTTTTACTGACAAGCAACTGTAATTTATTACTTTGTCATTAATTTATTAGTATAGTTGACAAAAATGAAAACGTTAAACAGTGCTAAAAGATGCAAGTTTTCAAAAGGATCTGACGTTAATGCCAACAACCCTTCCCCCTCTTTTTGAATAATTCTCAGTGAGGTCGTCGACAATCATTCTCTCTACTTCTCCGCCTTCATTCTTTTCTCTCCTTTTTCTGACTGGCGTAAAAGAGGGGACCCGCACCCTGACCCACAAGTGGGCCCCGGTACCTCCTCAGTCAGTCAGTCAGTCAAACAAGTCTAACAGGCAATGTGGGCCCGTATAATACCGTGGCTGCCGAATTCGCGGTAAAGTAGTTTGACACGCACGTGTTCGAACCGGCTAACGACACAGTGTGTCTTGCTTTAACTGTTTTTGCGGTTACCTTTTTAAATTGAAGAAAAAGAAACGGAAAAAAAGAAAGAGAGGGAGAGAGAAAGAGAAAGAGAGAGAGAGAGAGAGAGAGCGAGGGAGAAAGAGAAAGAGAGAGAGCGAGAAGACAACGAGGGAGGTGAAGATGATACTGAGAACAGTCCCTGGGGGCATCGTCCTTTTCCTCCTACTTAGCAGATCGATCGTTGCTCAGGACGACGATTCTTTGGCTGGCAGTTTCTTGTCAGGTAAATCAACCATCTGTTCTTGTGGATACCATCGGTTCCATAATCACGTCTCTAGATTTGAAAACTCTTCAGGACTTGTTTACCGATTTAAATACTCTATGGGAATAAATATTTCGATTCTTCTCATCTTTGTATAGATTTTCCATTTTATTTTGCATATATTTTACTTATATTTTTATTTTCTATTTAAAGAAGAGACTTTTAATTTATACTCTTGTTTGGGTAAAAGGAAATTAGTGAATCACTGTAAATATAACAGAGATCTACTTGTTATTTTTATCAATATTAACAAAATGACAGGTAAAATATTTGATGATAAAAGAATAATAGCAGCAATAAATTAGCATCATAAGTTGTGATGTGTTTATTTAGTTATATTTATTTGTAATATACGAAAGTATTATAATGCTACAGTTTAATGTATGATTTTGGACCATCAAATAATAAAAAAAAACAATTGAATTTTAGAATACTTCAGCTTTTTCCTTTTTCATACAAAATACTTCATTTC
>NW_017100150.1:442322-449026 GCF_001263275.1 Habropoda laboriosa
TAATAATTAATTCTTTTAAATTTTTATGTTTTATTTTTAAATTTATCATCAACTATTTTTAATTTACTTGATTTATTTTCTTTTAGTACATCTTGTACAAGGATTTATTGAAAAAAAATACTACGTAAAAACTTCAAGTGTTGAGCAAGGAAAAGTGTGTTACATTGTTCAAATAAATATAAAAGTATTAGATAGTAGACATACTTCTTTTCTTGTAGCATGCATACACGTTTTTAATTGATTATCTGAAGTTGTAAGCAGTTTGTCAAAGTATATAGAAAATAGCTGTAAATAAAATTAGTTCGCAGCAGAGGAGGTTTCGAGAAATAGAAATTCGCGTGCGTGAATGTATGCTGTGCACACGTGTATAGGTAGTATGTATCTGGAAGGATGCGACTGTCCTACTTAGGAGTCACACAACGCTATGCGGATAACGCTCAACCCACTGTTGGTGGGAAGGCAAACTACAAAAGTCGCAATAATACATGCATATACAAATACACAATATATAAACACACAACGCACACATATAAAAATAAAAATATACAAATACAGTTACTCCTAAAAATATATGGACACTATATAAACTTGCCTTTCTAGTGATGTATTTCGGTTAATTATAAAAGGATTGGGTTGATGTTTTTTCGTTATGAAATGTCATTTATTATATTTTGTAATTACATATTGTTAGTTTAATGCATCTTTGTATATGACATTGTAATACAAATTAATCGAAATAATGTCCAATTGCTATGTTATACAAATATTCGAACATTTAGCAAAAATGAATATTTTGAATATTCATGGTATAATGTTTATATTATTTATATTCATAATATTTAAGATATGAATATTTTTGTCTACGCTGTGTTTAATGGTTGTTTTGTTAGTGCCAGAATATTTTTAGGAGTAGGTAACTGTACATAGAAAGATAAACATATAAACATGCAAATTTAATAACACATGAATACATGAACATATGAATGCCAGAGCACATGAATGCCTGAGCACATGAATACGTAAATGTAGTATAAATTTTCAGCTTTACAGTTTAGAAAATAGATTTGGTTTATACCAACATTTAATTCTTTTCATAAATGTACGATACATATCTTGTGTTTGGACTTAAGGAATGTTTTCACGTAATGCTAAATCGTGTCTTTTACTGTCACGACTTGTCGTTGTAAAAATTTGAAGTCGCATTGCCATGACACTGAATTTCGCGTCAGGAAATCAAATCATTTTGATTTTTATGTGACATTTGTAGGTAGTGTCACACACTGTACTTGGTGAAAACTGCATTATCTTGTGTTGTAGTCCGTATGAAAGTATGAGGGTTTAAGTCTTCACTTTACTGATTTTGAAATTATTCAAAATATATAGGTTTGAAATTTTCCTCAATTTGTACAACTACTTTCACAAAGAAACTTTTATTTCCGCAACTATTGAACGTACGAACCTCGATTTTTTCGATTTAATCGTAAACGATTGTCCTTTTCAATTAATTTTTTATTTTATTCGTAAAATCATTGTGGCAGTACCAAAACATTACAAATGTTTTTATTTTACAAATTAAAAAGAAATGAAAAAAACAAGTGAGAAAAACTTCAACGTACTAAAATAGAGGAACTCACTCATTTTACGAGAATACGAAAATAAAGCAAACATTAAACTTTTTCTGACTCCAATTATGTATTTATGAAACTAAAACTGCACGAATTTTTAGATAACCTTAATAGATAATTTATAGTGTATTTCGGTAATTTGTAGTGTATATTGTAGTATATTGTTACGTCCGCAACGTATTCTGTTCTCGGGGAAAATAAGGCAAACTAATAAATTTATTAAAGCAATTCAGTTAGCTCTCGAACGTTAGACAAGTATTTTCAAACAATGCAATAGAGGGCCACCCAGGTCCAGTGCAGTAGTATGAGCATGAACCAGATCGCGCCACTCGGAATCGCACAAATTCTCGACTTTGACTAAAGTTCTGACTTTTGCCTGTGATCGATTTAAAGTGGAATGTTTCTATCGTGACAATATGTACTTAGTTTTTACCATGTACAAGCTGCAAAAAAATGAATTGTCATAGCTTTAGAGGGCAAATCTACACTCCTGAATTGTTAGACATTTATAAAGAAAACTAACCGCAAAATTTTGTATAACATTGAAAATTAATGTTACACTTTTTTTTTACATCGATGTATTCTGCTCGACGAGAAGTGAAAAAGTTTCAAGGGCGCCATATGCCGCAAACAAATAATTTTCGAGATAAACGTTCACAAATTTTTGACAATGATTGATTGTGTAAAGTTAGTCGTATAGACGAGGGACAACTACATACCTCTGCTCTGCCATTTGGTAGAATCTAGCCACGTGGCACACGCTCGATATAATAGTGTACGTGCTCCTACCAAACGAAGCGTCGTTTAAAAGGACAACAGGGTTTAAAAGATGCACTGATTCGGTATACAATACAAATTTTCGGGCCTGTCTTCCAGTTAGTGCGTCCCTTGCAACTTAAACGTCGATTGCATAGGGGCATGCGCAGCATTATACGAAGCGTCAGCTACGCGGCTATGTATCTGGCAAAGGGTAGTAGGTCCTAGTCTATGCGTATAACTCTACCAATCAAATCGTTGCCAAAAGTTTATCAACCTTTATCTCAAGAACTATTTGTTTGCGGCATATGGCTCCTTTCAAACTTTTTTCTCTTCTTACAGAGCAGAATACGTTGATGTAAAAAAAAAATGTAACATTAATTGTCAATGTTATAAGCAATTTTCGCAATTTTTTTTTTACAAATCTCCATCGATTCAGGGATATAGATTCACTCTTTTAAGCAAGGATAATTAATTTTTTTACAGGCTGTACAGTATGTGACACTGCCTAAGTATAATACAAATGTCACACGAAAATCAGAATAATTTTCAGCAAAAACCAATGTCATGACAATGCGACTTCCAGTTTTCACGACGTCAAATGTCATGACAAAACGTTCCTTTAGAATATACATACAGGGTACAACTAGCAATCACGGTACAACTGGGCAGGGGGTGATTCCTCGTGAAAAAATAAGTCGAAAGTATAGAATAAAGTTTTTGTATATATGAGGTTAGGTTTTCAAGAAAAACGACTTTGAAAATCTATCCGGTACACGGGTACCAACTGTAAGTTTCGATTTGACGGATCTGTTTCTGCTCGTATTTGTATTTATAAACATGGACAATGTCACCAGATTTAATACTCCTCGATTTTTTTATGGTGTTAGGTTAGGTTAGGTCTATCCCACTTTTTTCTATTATATGGTAGTTTTCTAGTACAGTATATCTCCATTTATTCCAAATTGTCCTCAATTCTCGATTTTCTAAACATTTGTTGAGCTCTCATTACTTATTTGAATTATTGCCGAGTGTCACTCCAGTTTATATGAACGCTTACAATAGTACGAATGCAAGCAGTAAATTAACATATAAACAAAACGTAATTATTAGACTGCAGATATTTATGCAAATGCACATTTTTCATACTGCATATGTTTTGCATATTTTACATAAGCGACGGATGAATAAGTATGTTACATACTTTCTATATATTTTACATACTTTCCTTTCGATATCAGTTTTATTTGCAACAATTTATGAATCATAATTCATGATTCCATATTATAGCTGTCGTATGATCGATTTATAGTAAGCCTCTTCAATTTGAATTCAGTAATACCTTAAGAAATGTAAACAGTATCATTGATTGTAGAGAAATATAACCTATATTGAGATGTCCGATACTTTTCGTGAGAAAAATAGAGACAAACTTAATCGCATTATAAAAAACATTCTGATTACGGTATGCTATCAAAAATTGCAAAAATTTTAAACGGTACATTCATAAAAGGACCAGAGAACGTTCCGGCATGGTACTGAATTCTTAAATGTTTCAATTACATCTTGTGACGTAGAATGATCATTTCCTGCTTATAAATTAATTTTTTCTGGTAGACGATACCAATTTACGGTAGAAAATTTTGAAAAAATCCCTCTTACATATTGTAAAGCAAATTATGACAAGTAGGTAAATACGAAATGACTTCGTGTGACACATTTTATTTTGAATAAAAAAATACAGAGTTCCATTTAAAAAAATTCACTTGACTTTGATATCTCTCTCAGTAAATTATTTAGACTACCTAATGTCCTCCTATATACCGAACAACTTTTGTAAGAATATTTTCTTCATAACTTCAATCTCTCCTGAGATGTTCCACCGTTTTCAGTTAAACGGAACACCCTGTATAAGGTAAATATCCGCAGTCTAGTAATCATACTTGTTAAGTGCATGTCGTAATATTTATATTTCGCAAATGTGACTTCTAATAATTCATCGAGTAGGAAAAAATGCAAAAACAGACGAGAGAGCAGTATCTTTATGCAAAATGTGCGACATTCGAAGACCAACTAAATATTTAACATAAAATATAAAAAAGAGATAATGAATATAAAATAATGATAGAATAATGAATATAAAAATGGAAAGAGGAGTTATGATCTCGACAGTGATACATTCAGTGGACCAATTCTTTGCGAAAAAGTATTGCAATGAAGTTGAGAAATGATGACATGTAATGACTTTAGAACTACAAATGGCTGATTAAGAAATGTTACAGAACGCCGCGGAATTCGTTTGTTACATATACAAAGTGAAACATCGAAGAAACCGCAGAAGAGTTTCATAAAAGAAGGAAATTATTTAGAAGATTGCATATACAACGTCGATAAAAATGGAAGATATCACACAATTGAAAGATATTACTCCAAAAATCACTAGCTTCAGGTGTTGAAAATACCGCGTCAGAATACAAAGTCACCGTTATAGTTTGCTCTAATACTTCGAGGTCGTATAAGCTTCCGTTAATTATGAATAAAATATCGGAAATGCTTGATATTTCATGTATAATTCTAAACTACCTATTATTTATCCAGCGGATGAATATCTATTATTTAATGGACGTATTTATTATAAGGCGCAAGCTGGGACCTTACTCTATATGGGGCCACATTTTAAAACCTTACTCCTGGCAAACAATATACAAAACAGCCTAGTTATAGTTGCAAAATTAAATACCTATTTTTAAATATTAAATTTCATAATGTAAAAACGAAAGGTCCGCTGAAAACGAAAACAGCCAAATTTATGAATTTAATTAACTGAAAAATACACTTATTCTTTCGAGGCCCCGTAATGATGTTGCGCCTAGGGCCTCCGGAAGTATAAACGCGCCCCTGCTTTCCAATTTCCTTCTCGCTGTAAAAAATGTATGAAAAAAAAAAGGAAAGGGAAAGAATATATTTTTGGTATAATGTGTACGATTAAAAATATAAAAAAATTTATTAGATCTAACGTGTAAATTTGTCTTGTACAACTGGATGGATCGAAGAGTGATTGAGAAATTCAAAAAACATTACAATGCTAACTTGCCGACAAAAGTAAAGGTGATGTTATTAAAAGTGTATCAAACAGTGTGTAAAGATGATGATATTATTAGTTTTTAAAATGGAACATCGAAAAATTGATGTTGTATAAAGGATGGAATTGCGTTGCAGAAGATGATTCGCATAAATTGTGCAAACGTTCTTTGCGACAGTAAAACGACGAAGAAACAGAAATTTTCGAAATTCCCTAACTGCACGTGCGTATATTTCACGTTGTACAGACAAATCTAAGGCGGGGTGAAGAGGATGGTGAAAGAGAGATAAAAGATTGCTTTGAATGGTACGATGTACAATCAGAGTTAAGTAGAATCGATTCACAGTGTTTGAGAAATTTAAAGAAACTCAGATTTATGAAGTTTTTAACCCTTTGACTTACAACAACGTGTCAGACTCGTGGCAGATATTCTGGTCAAGATGTGACAAAAATAAGTATATTAGTGAGAAAAATTCATTGTAATCCTAACTTTCGTTTTAATTTGTAAGATCAAGGATTCCAAAATGTAATTAATCTGTAACAGATTAGCTTTTCTTACCTGATACAGTACTGAAACAGTAAAATGGCTGACGCTTATATGCATTGTCAGAAAAGAAATCATAGGTTAAGGGGTTAATGGAGAAAAATGAATTTTCTTCGCAATTAACAAAAATTAATTCCACGTATAGAAAAATCCGAATCTCTAAGAGAAAGAAACTTCTGGAAGGCGTTTTCAATACCCTCTTGTTTCCTAAATCGTTTTTATGCAAGGAAATTTTCAAGTGAGCGGAAAAAGTGAAAATCGGTTTGAGATAAATCGGGGGAAAATAGGGGATGAGGCAGAACTTCAACACCCAGTTGATGCAATTGTTGTACAGTTGTGCTTGCTACCTGTGATCTGGTGTTGTCACGCAAAAGGATAGGGGCTTATCTGTTGATCAGAGCTGTTTGCTGTGTCTTCAGTTTTTGGTGGACGACCTCTAATTCATTACTCTGTAGTGATAGTGGTACCCGGTTTTAGGAAACTGTAGTGAATTAATTCTAAAGTAGACCACCAAACTGTGAGCATGATTTTTTCCGGGTGTAAACTAGATTTGTATTGGGAAGATTCACTTGCGTCTTTCTTTCTCTTAGAGATTCGGATTTTTATGTACGCGGAATTAATGCTGTTGCAATACATTGGTAAAAGTGTATCGAACATTATGGCAATTATTTGAAATAAATTGAGATAAAATTTTTAA
>NW_017100150.1:449086-450822 GCF_001263275.1 Habropoda laboriosa
TAAATTAATAATTTTAATAATTTATATATTTCACGTATTAAATGCTTGCATGCAATGTAGATTTAGGTTTGTTATCGATCTAATCGTAGAGCGATTAGTCTTAGAAAAGGCATGCGTAGTATCGAACATAGCTATGCGATGAAGTTGAGCCGTTTAATTATCTACCGTTATGTTTGTTTGGGCCGTTATGCTTGCTAAAGTGAAAACAGCTGCAACTTTATATCTACGATCCATACGAATTTCTCACAGCTCATTTATTCACCTATTGCAAAAGGCTAAGCTCCACCTATTATTTTTCCTGAAGTTTCAGCAACTCTCGATCTGAATTTGGAGTCTAACAAAAGCAGTATGCATATTGATAATTGCTTTTCTATTTCTCTCACACGCACACACACACACATACACACAGGGGAGGGGCCGGTTGTTAGCCGTCTGCGTGCTAGAAATATTTGGCTGCCCCCTCATCGATGCGGATCGCAATTAGATTCGTAAACTAACCCAACCCATGGGAGCCTAACATTATGTTTTAAATGACAGTTCCATATAGTTGACAGGGGTAAAAAAATGTATGAAAATATTTGATATATTTATTTTAATTATATTCTTTGAAGTGCACTGTCGGCCGCCCCAGGAATATGGCCACCCGCGTGCACGCACGCACGGCACACCTACTAGAACCGCCCCTGCACATATACTGCAACTATGTCTTCATAATCGCGAATAAACTTTTCTTCTGTATCATATGTGGAGCTGTAAATTAAAGCATTCAGCGGCGATATCTAACGATGTGCCCGTACCCAGGGCCGTGCGTAATTGTGAATTGATATTTAAAATTTCTCCTTACAATCTTTCATTCAAGGTACATATACGGTATTAAGCCTCCGTAGCCTTTTACTCAATAGTAATTCTCGTATTGGTGAAAATTAACCTGCACATGTCAACGATTAAAGCACAGGCAAATTTTTTAAATATACTACAATGGAAGAAGTAATTTCGAGTTGACATCGAACGGTCGTAGGCGAGGCTCGAGCTTCTTATCTCCCTCAAGTTGTTGTATTGGTGCTAGGATTACGTGTATGTACTTTGCCGGCTGACTGATTTTACGACCTCACTAGATCGGTTCCACCGACTATATACCGTATCTTTGATTCAATCTTAATCGGAAAACGTAAAATACCGTGTACGATCCTATCACTGCATCAATCTGTGCCACTATTTAATGCTTCTATTTACGATCTCTGATTTGTTCCATTAACTATACCTCGTTTGAGTTTAGTACGCATACGCTTCATTTATATTACGAGTACCAAAGGAGAAAGAGTTGTGCTGAAATTAGAAGAGAAGTTAAATATCATTGAATGTTTAAAAGAAGATGAAAATGCTTCTAATTTAGCGATAGAATATAATGTTGGAAAGTGTACCATTACAGGAATTAAAGGTAACGAATCGAAACTATTAGAATTTCGAAAGAAATTCAACAGAAATTTTAAAGTACATATGTAGTGGTTGGCTCAAACGATTTAAACCTGTTGGGAATTAATCAAGGAAAATCACAGTATTTATTGAATGTTGCTTTTAATAAGAAAGGAACGAAAGAACTTTACACACGGCGCGACACGTGCTCTACTACTTGTACATACATTGTACTATGCATAGGTTAATATTCGTAGTTAATACATGCTGCAAACTACAAATGGCGCTTTTAGGCAATTTCCAACAAAATCAAGACGTAAGAT
>NW_017100150.1:450861-495209 GCF_001263275.1 Habropoda laboriosa
TCTGCGGTTAAAGAATTTGTTCCGATTTGGTCAAAAGGTTCTGACTTAGATTATATTTATAATTGTGACGAAATCGGTATTTCTTGAAAAGCATTGCCCCGTAAAACACTTGTATCAAGGTTTGAATCTACAGCACTGGAACATACAATCGCGATGTCGTACATTCAGTCGTACAATTACTTAGTTTTTGTAGGTTATTCTCGAAAACAATTTCTATATCTCTTATAAATCTGTATTAATGTAAAATTTTACTAAAACTTTCAAACAGATAAATCTAAAACTCAATATATATATTCATTTACTTGTAACGAAATTTAAAAGGAATTACATACAATTTCCCAGCTTTTAATGGAAAAATTTTGCGAGCATGTTTTACTTTTCGCCTTAAGGCAGCGGTTTCCAACCTGGGAGGCGCGGTCTATTTTGCTAGGGGAGGCGCCAAAATTTTTTAATAAAAAATTAAAACGTGTCTATGTTATTGTATCTATTAAAAAAATAAAAGGTGGGGAGGAGCGGAAAAAAATTTTTTTTGGGGGGAGTAGCATAAAGATTGGAAACCGCTGCTTTGAGTTCGTTTAAAGATCTAACAACAGCATTAACAAATAGCAAGCGTTATCTTTTACTAGTATGCAAAAATTGATTACATTTTTCACAGTGAAAGGTAATTCGACGAAATAATAATCAGTAAGAAAATAATGTGCGATTCGATTCCGATGCCGCAGCCGATTGATGAATGAGTGTTTATCGACGTAGCTCCTGTGTACTGAGCATAAGGAGCCTGAAACCGCAAAATGTTGATTTACTTTCTGTGCAGTTCCTTCAATGGCACCAAATACGTCAATATTGAATATATCGCATCGTACGTGAATATCAGGGTAATAAAGGATCCACGACTTACAAGAGTTATAGTACTCACCGAGAGCAATAAAAAATGTCTAGTTAATATAGGTCTTAAAATCAATCCTTTCGATGTAAAATTAACTTTTATTTTTCATTAGCGATCGATATCGTAAACTGGTCTCTTCGCATTGCGATGAATGTCAACGGAGCGAAATGGCATTTTCGCGAATTGGGTCAAGCATAGTAAATAATATTTATTTATTATATATGAAAATTAACGCGATTTGGATACAAAACAACTCGAAAGAACTGTTTAAAAAACCAAAGAAATTCAATGGGTAATTATGTTCCAGTTGAGATCCACTGATTGCCAAGATCAAGTTCAGTGAACAGTCACCTTTACTATTTTATTTTATGTGGGCCGGCAGATTACGTATGCAGGAATTCCTCTGGACTCACGGTACCCTTACACTTGCATCCAATATACAGTTAATGTTGAATTTATGATACACGCGTAACTCGTTATCATAGGTAAAAATGTTTCGTGAGTAAGTTTCGCAATGCAATAGAAAATAATAGTCGTGTCTGAATTATCAGTTTATAAATATTTCACGTTCTATTAGTGTGCTATTCAATTTTTCTACTAATATTTAAAGTTACATAACATTGCCTACATTAAACTTATTTGATCGAAGTGAAAACTGTTACAATCTATACGATTTTCCCAATGAGATACAAGCTTTCTTATTCCATTACTGTACAATTCTAAGGTCCTAGGATTGCTAAATTTCTTAAACGCTTACAACTTGTTAGACACTATTGCTACTATTCACTTCTACGGCCATGCTACACGTATTGCGGCCAGGACTATACAGGGTGTTCCACCTTTTTCCGATCAAAATTTGTCAGTATGTTCTATGGGTACACGAAAGAAAAGAGTGTTACATAAACATAAGTCATTTGACGGTTTATTAAAAAGTTATACATACTGACATAAGAACGTATTAAGAAAGTTTGATCGGAAAAAATTGGGACACCCTGTATATCAGTTTACCCGATGGACAACCTCCCCATAAACCGCGTTACCTTCAACCGTCCATTTTTAGCAACCGGAGTAGATTATTGTGGACCAGTCTTCATTAAGGAAAAACTAGTTCGTAATACAAAGGCAGCTGAAGCCTACATAGCCCTATTTGTTTCCTTCGCCACAAAGGCTTTACGCATTGAATTAGTAAGCGATCTGACGACAGACGCCCTTTTAGCAGCTTTGAAACGATTCCTCGCAAGACGTGGAACAGCTATTTCGTATATCTATTTGGATAACGCAAAAACATTCGTAGCGGCGGCTGGTGAACTATGCGAATTACATAATAATTTCATTCACGAAACAATCAGCCCTACAATTCGTGAATACATCACAAGAGAACAGGTAACTTCGCAATTCATACCACCACGCGCTCCACACTTTGGCGCAATTTAGGAACACGTAAAATCCCTAAAAACACATTTAACTCTTTGCGGTCGTATTTTCCATAGGCATGGTAGTCGTACCTGTCTGATCAATTATTGTCTAAAAGAACGTATAAATTCTATTCAAGCGAGTTTGTTTAAGCTGTGCGCATATTACTTTCTTTTCCCCCCGTTTCTGCAGACAAAAGATCCACCGAGCGTCTAGAAAGTAAAATAAAATTAGATTAATCTTTGAAGTCGTGACTACCTATCTGAATGAAATGGAAGTTATTCTAAACCATTACCTAATCGGTGACTTATTAACAAAAATTCTGGAGAAGAGATTCAGAGATTCAGGAGTCAGAAATACCTGTAGCCGAAAAATTTTGGTGGATGCAAAATTACGTTTCTGTATTCTCGCAAATATACAGGGTGTCCCGTAACTCATCGAACACCCGGAAATGGGGGGTTGCTGGGATGACTCTGAACAACTTTTTCCTTTACCAAAATGTTGTTTGAAGCTTCATTTTTGAATTATTAACGAAAAACACTGGCCAATCGGAGCGCGCGCAGAGCTCGCGCTCAGGGACAAAGATCAGAGGCTCATTCGCGCGCTAATTGCAATTTTTTCAAAAATTTATACAAATGTCGGAATGACGGCAAAAACCCATTTTTCTAAGCCTTATAAAAATAGCGGTGCAAAGTCAAATTTTTTGGACAGCGATCGATAACCGAGAAGTCACGCGTACGCGTCGTTCATGATAGCGAAAACAACATTTTGGTAAAGGAAAAAGTTGTTCAGAGTCACCTCAGGAACCCCCCATTTCCGGGTGTTCGAGGAGTTACGGGACACCCTGTATGTATTTCTACAAGACTGTGATCTCGTGGTCTAAGCGTCGTTCGCCAAAGTACGTGTCTGGTGGTCTTGTAAAGAATGAGGACGCGTCGTTCTGGCTGATCCTTGTACGCTTCCCGCGCGAAGTAGGCCTGGGAGTCCCCAAAGGGGCGAGCCACCCCCACCGTGTAAGCTGGGCCTGGTATCAAGTGGCTCGCTTCACCGTCTTCGGAACGGATTTTCTTACAATTGATCCATTTATCTTACTAACACACCATAATTCACCGATACAAATAAATTAGTATTATAGAAAAAAGTGGGAAAAGTTTCGAAACTTTCGAGATAGGCATTGCACAAAATATATATATAGTTCTGAAATTGATATTCTTCATCTCTGCACAGGTTTACTAGACTCGATCACGAGTACAGCGAACAGTGCAGACTGCCCAGGTGTGTGTGTACACGCATTCGCAACCTTAATATGTTACGAAGTTCTCGAGAATGTGCAGTGTCCTACTAGTATGCGATGTTGCATCGAGACGCCTATAAATGGCACTGGAACTTCTGAAAATGCTGTCAGTGACGATGCTCCTATTTCCACCGTTCTCACCACCGTTAAGACAGTGACGACAGCTACAACCACAACCACACCCTCGACAACTACAGCCCTTACAACTGTAACATCAACATCTTCCCCAAAAACTACTTCTGTACGTTTACAAAATTATAATTCTTTTATAAAAACAAGTATTACTTTATATAAGTAAGTAAATATGTTTAGCACATTTCCATTTGTGTTAACACGAACAATAATTCGCAGTAATTTTATGGTACAGCGATATATGTACTTATTTATAATAACAGTATACCCTAAAATATCTTAAACGAAGAAGGAAAATTAGGATATAAATATGCTTCAATTACTTTCCAGGAAAGTCAGAAGGAAACAACGAATAAAACGTCAAGTATGTATCTTTCTATTTTTTATTATATAGAGGATAAAGAGATAAATTAAAATGCCCTATCTTATTGACGAGTAAACATAGTGAACATTGTAAAATAATGGTAATTGTGTAGAATAGGGTCCACCTCGGCGATTTCAATGAACTGAATATATTTTATGAAGCTCAATGTCCTGAATAATTATTTCATTACAAAGCTTTCATGTTTGCAGCGAAAACGTGTTCCGGAATTTGTATGGCAGAAAGAATCGCCGATTACTGTGACGCAGTTTTGATAATAGACACTCTTTGCAAGCCAGGATACAAATGTTGCGTATCTAGAGACGCGTTTGGGGATTCCCCTCCGCCGGAGCTATTAGTAATCGACCGAACGAATTCAAGTCGGTTCGACGAAAAGACTGGTGTTAATACATCTCATAAAGGTTCTTCACCTTCTACAACCATGAGACCAAATACAATTATATCTTCGAGTGCACCCACAATTACATCACCGACGACCATTACAATGACAAAACAGCCAATGAGTACAATAAGGCCAAAGATTCCGGTGACAAATCCGTGCAAGGGTGAATGCGTTAGTGGATTTTTCGCTCTTCTCTGCGATAAAGTGGATGGAGATGCTGAATGCCCTGACGATGGATCTTGTTGTGTTATCGATGCATTCTTAAAAACGGTAACTAAATAAAACTATACCAAAGTGAAGATTTTCTAAGACAGTGTTGCAATGATAATTACAATTGATCAAACAGGAAGTAACAACAACAACTGTCCGGCCAACTATGAAACCGCCGCAGCCAAAATTACAACCGTGTCCCGGATTTTGTCTGTTGAACATTATGGCAGCGTTCTGTGAACGACCAAATCTGATAGTAGCCAAGACTTCGACCTGTCAGTCTGGATCTATTTGTTGCGACAACACGAAAAGCTCGCCGCAGGTGATTCTATTTCTTCTTTCCCTTCTCTTTTTTTTCCTCTGATAGAACTCTTTCAATGAAATTAATAAATAGAGGAAAGTAAGATAGAAAAAGAGGCCATGGCAAAAAGAAAATTGAAATTAAACGTTGACATGTAGACAGTAAACGTAGTGACACCGTCTTCTTCGTATCAGACTTCAAGGCCAAGACCAAGGCCCACAACAAGACCGTCGATTACTGCAGTTCCATTACCACCAGACCCACGCCCAGAATGCCCTGGATCGTGTATAGTTTCCTACCTATCATTTACTTGTTTTAGTGAGTATTTCTTTACGTTTCCTTTATTGTCTAATTTCACGAAACATCCATTAGGTTTGCCGTTTATACAGGCTGTCCCGTAACTCCTCGAACACCCGGAAACATAAGGAAATCGTCCTCTGTTAAACGTGAATAATATTTCGTTTTGTTCTTTTTGTAGGAAATGCTGAACTGACTAATTTATTTAAGTGTAAGAAACAAGGACATCAATGTTGTGCACCAAAATCGTTGATACGAGAATTCAGCGGTGGAAATTCTACCGAGCCAATTTTGAGTAACAGAAATGACACCATGTACGTTACAGCAAGACCATACACAACACCCCTTACAACGGCAATGTGTAAGTTGTGGCAAATGTATCGAAAGTTATACCCTTATATTTAAAAAAAAAAAAAACATTTCGTTTAGAAAACTATAAATAAGGAAACGGTACAAATAACGTGACGATTGATTGTTAATATGGAGTTAGGACAGAGTCATTTCGACAACGAAAGCGAAACGTTTAAAGAGCTACTTGACGAAGACTCACTTGAATTGATAAAAATGAATAGCTTTAAAAGAGTATTTAAAATACTTATTACAATTAATCTGATACTACAGTTAAAATTTGCAACTTGAAGGAATATGGTTATTATTATAAATAACGAAACGTGTGTAGGGTTTCGCTAAGTACCCTCACGGTATAGCACGATCTTTATTGAAATGGACTGTCGGCGTTGGAGGTCCGTGCCTGACTGCCTCCTCACGCCTCGCTTTTTCTTATTAACTTTTAGCTCTCTGTTAATCGTACCTGATTGGTTAACCCGTCGCATCGGTGTTAACCAATTAGGTAATTTCTCTCCCCAAGTCGCTGCGTGTCCCTTGCGCCCTTGGCGCGCTTTTTCGGGGACCGCAGTGCGACTTGGCGGGGGAGGTTTTTCCCCTGACGTCACTTGGCGGGCAGCTGAGTTTCCTCCAGGTCAAGTACTCGTGACCTGCCGGTTCGGGCCTCTGGGCCTCGTACGGCTGACCTTTCGGAAACCCTTGGTTTATGATGCGGCAATTTGCTATTGAGGCCGTCGGAGAAAGTTTCTACGCGGACATGCATTGTCGAATTTTTAGAAATTAAATAAGCTAAAAACGGTTTCCTCAAAAATAGCCTTTCAAGCGCGCACGTCATAAACTGTGCTGGTAGTCTGCTCGCCAAATGTTTTCCGCTGTAGCTGGTCGCTACAAACTTTTTGTACATCACATTATTTTACAATCGCTTACAATTATAACGTTATTGATACTGATTTCACAGATGACACGACGACAATAGCAACAACTACGAGAAGCCCTGTATACAGTAAATACGTGTGCGGTGTAAAAGGAACTTCTCGGAGTCCAATTCAAGTCCGTAGTTTGGATAGAGGGGCACGCGTTGTTGGAGGAGAAGATGCAAATGCCAATGAATGGTGTTGGCAGGTTGCTCTAATTAATTCTCTTAATCAATACCTTTGCGGCGGTGCGCTGATTGGAACGCAATGGGTCCTCACAGCAGCCCACTGTGTAACAAAGTAAATTTCTTTACCACTATTTTATATCGACATTCCAAACAATAACTGATTTAGTGGAACTAATTTTATTGCAACTAATGGAACGAAAATGCAAGATTACAAGTGGCAAGAGAAATGGACATCTGAAATAACCACATTGCCCTGCTTCTGTTCACAGCATTGTGAGATCTGGAGATGCAATTTATGTGAGGGTAGGCGATCATGATTTGACACGGAAATATGGAAGTCCCGGGGCGCAGACCTTGAGAGTGGCAACTACTTATATTCATCATAATCATAATAGTCAGACTCTTGATAACGACATAGCACTGTTAAAACTCCATGGCCAAGCGGAGCTTAAGGATGGTGTTTGTCTGGTATGTCTACCAGCACGGGGGGTTAGTCACACAGCTGGCAAACGATGTACCGTTACCGGTTATGGATATATGGGAGAAGGTAAGCCTTTTTATATAGGATTCTCCACCAACTCTGTCTCAACAATTTCTTAAAAACTAAGCTTCTTATGAAAGCATTTTATTCTACGTTTTCGGTTTATTTCTTCGTGGTTTCCATCTCTTTTCTTTTTTACAAGTAACGGTTGTAAAATAATAATATACAATATAATAATAAAATAGTAACAAGTGAAAAATTGGTCCCCCTGTCGTTAAGTATAATTTAAAATACAAAATATGCCAGATGTGCATGTATCTAATTTGTAGCTGGACCTATCCCGCTTCGAGTACGCGAAGCTGAAATACCAATCGTGAGCGATGCTGAATGTATACGAAAAGTGAATGCTGTGACTGAAAAGATCTTCATTTTACCAGCAAGTAGTTTTTGTGCTGGTGGTGAACAAGGCAACGATGCGTGTCAGGTAACAACAATAATAATATATCCCCCCTATACATATACATGGGGTTTCATGACGTTTAAGCAAGAATTTAGAATTGTATGCCAAAAGTTCAAAGAAAACGATGTAATGATATTTTGTTTGAATTTTAAAAAATAACATTTCTCCTGCAAAATTGCAAAATATAATTAGTAAAAATAGCCTCCTCTGCTAAAAAGTAATCTAGGAAGCCTATACTCTCTCAAGTGAATTAGAAGAGGAATCATACATGTGTAATTAATAACACGTGTCATGAAACGTCATTGAACGGTAGCATAAAATTCCTCAACACATTTGAAAATATTACTTCTTCTTTTTTTAATACTTCAAATGTAGAAAAAAGAACATATTTGTGTCACCAAGAAGAAGGCAGTCATTTAAGTAAAATTGTTTTCCACACATAATGGAACAATCTCAATGCATAAAACGTTAGTTTTGTGTTTTAACTTCTTTTTCCTTTTTCTGCTCTCCCACCTACGAAAAGAAAAAACAACAGTGTCAGGGAATTTTATTCCACCTCATATACGTAGTTCAAGTTACTCAGAATTAATGTTTAAATTACTACACCAATTTTTACATTTACTTTTGGAAATACTAATATAAATATTAATTCTGTTACGAAATTTTGTAACATTATGAGAAAGTAAACGAGTTATTTCAATAAACCATCAGTAAATATAAACTGTGTCCCGGTAATTGCGATACAATCGGAAAGTAAATAACTTCTGAAGGAAATAAATTAAGAAAAGCAAACGGAATTTATACAAACAGCATTTAGAATTTCGACTTACTTTGTCCTAAGGAAACATCCTCTTCTCGCGATTAGCAGTATCATTATTACTGGGACCCCCTATATAAATCATTAATTCAATCTGAGTTTACGCAGTTATGTGTAATAGTCATAATAACGTACCATTTAGGGAGACGGAGGTGGTCCTTTAGTATGTCAAGATGATGGATTTTATGAACTGGCCGGACTCGTTTCGTGGGGTTTTGGTTGCGGAAGATTGGACGTTCCTGGAGTTTATGTCAAGGTTTCGGCATTTATTGGCTGGATCAACCAAATTATTTCAGTAAATAATCTTTAGCTCCTTTGTGTTCTATTAATAACAATTGAAGTATTTATTTATTAAGAAAACATCGTAGTACCTTCACGCGCTTGATGACGTAACGTTTCCTGTTACGTATCTAGCAAAAATATTTCAAGAAAACTTGTTTTGATGCACGATAACTATGTAATAAATTCGTGCAGAGGAATTCGAGTTTTGCAAGTGTTGCAATACTCGTAACACATTCAACGTAAATGTTTATAGCTTTAATGACTAAATAATTTAATGACAATTTATTATAGCAATGTAATTTTGCCTAACTGATACAATAAGCTTCCGTTTGTCCGACTTTTGAATACATAATCGCCGCATTTCAGTCATTCATAAGTTATTTTCGCCAAAGGTAAAAAAAAATATTTATTACTTTGTGAGCTTTATTATAAAAACCTGACGAAATAAGTTTATATAGGAATATGTATTTCAAATATCGTAAAAATGTTAAGTAAATATTATATTCCTTTAGTTACGCGTAAATTTAAAGAAATCGTTTTCCTTTAGCTACTCAAAAATGATTTTATAATATAAGGAAAACGAAAGTTTATTGTATCATTATCAATTATGTGAAATGTTGTAGAATTTAAATTTAAATATCATTGGCGAAATATATTAAGATTAATTTATGCTTTTCTTTTAATAATCGTGCCATCAAGTGCGTCAATTTTAGGTGAAAAAATATTGTCTTATGCAATATGGTTTCGATTAAATAATCAACTGTTGTTAGTTAATAATAGAAAGTATACAATAAACTATAAAATTATTGGCAGAGACGTAAATTTAGTGAAAAAGCATCGATTAAAAAATTGCAAAGAAGTGGAAATATAGTACAAATCCTACGCTGATGGAACAATGCAAAGAATTAAGTATTGCTGTATTATTATAGCAATGTATAAAACAGATTTAAATACAATAACTTTCCAACATTTCTCTAGGAAATAAATTAACGATCATAATAATTAAATGTACATCGTTTTTTATTTATATCTTTCCAAAACATATACTATCTTCTATTGCTTCGTAAAATAATAGAAATATTCTGATATTTCATTATGTATCGATAATTATATAACCGAGTATGTTGGAATGTTATTGTACCGTTTGTCCTTTTGTTTATTTTATTATCACATGCAACATTATGTTAAAGTTAATAAAAAGGTACAGCAATAATTCTTTACATTTGGTTTTCCTATTTGGTTATGCCTTTGTCAATAATTTTATAACTCTTTGTATACATGTTATTTATTTATATTAAATGACATACTGCATGTGAAAGTTAATTTCATAGAAATTAAACCATTTTTGTTAGGACCAAAATACAGTGATATCGACATACTATGATTAAAAACCTGTTATATACGTATTTAAAATAACTTTTTAGTAAGGCAGGAGTGCCCATTTAAACGTCGCAGAGATATCTTGACTAAGTTTCCAAACTGTTCGTTCGGCATAGGCCTCGGTATTATTTGTTATGTGTCGTTGGTAATACTTAATGTGACGATGAAATAAGAAAAATAAAATTTTTATGTTTTTTAATTAATCATCATAAAATTATTTCAATTGGATCTCTAAGATTCTAACTACCGAAATGGAACTACAAAATCCAATATTGAAATTAATTTTCATCATTTACAAAGAATAGGAAATTAACAAAGTTATCTATGAAAATAACTGAGAAAACTGTCGTGATGTTAATGTTGTTAAACAAGTTAAATCAAAGTTAAACGAGAATAAATATTTTACGTTTATACAATTTACTGTGAGATCAACGTAAATGTTTTTAAGAACATTGGTTAGTAATTCTGCATTTTCATAGATGTTTTGATCCTGTAACCCGTTTTCATTGTGTTTATTGTGTAACCTGATGTCAGGTTAAAAGTGAGTTGTGTCGGGGTAAAACTTCCAAGAACTCGATTTTTTCATTACGTTTTGGTTTCGTTAGGGGGTAACTTCTTAAAACATTTCCAAAATGTTTTTAAATAAATACTATTCGTTGACTTGTAGATAGGAATTTTGAAAAATATATGTATAATTAATATAATAAGGAAAAAGTATGTCTGGCGAGGCGCGAAAGTATGACCAAAAAGTTTGCGCCAGCAACGCATTTGTAAATGAAGTTTACCTTTATGAGTATAATACATCGAACAAATTGGTTTTTAATTTTTCTAACTACGGCACACCTTGGCAAAAATCTGAAAAAGTTTCAGGATAATAGTTATGTCAAGATGCTGCTACTAAAAATATATAAAAAAAGTCGCTCTAATATTTCAAAAGAAATGCGCATTTCTTTGCGCTTTTGCGGATTTGCAACGAAAAAATCGGAAAAAATTTCCTAACACATGCCTTCGGAAATAGCAATATGTCAGATCTTTCAATATTTTTGCATAGGTACCACTAAATAGGGAAAATCGAGCAAAAACTGATAATCCGAATTTTCTCTGTAAGTACCCCCCTGGTCGAGATAGAGGCTTGAAACTTGGTGTCAAATGTTTCGGCAAACTATCGAATGGTCCATCGTAAGACCAATTTGGTTTAAGAACACTTTCACCTCCTTATCTTGCTAGAACTTTTGAGATACATAAGTATGCGTACATTATCTATGTTTGCCTCTTCATGAAGCAGTTAAGGTAAGGTAATCTCTGTGCCTGTTGAGGATTATTTGATAAAAAACCTGTTCTGTATGGTCTGGATTTTTGTGTGTATGTGTTTTAGCTGCTGATGACCAGATTTGACTTCGGGGATCTGAAAAAAAAATATTGAAGAGAAAGTACGTGGACGTGAACGCAAGTCAAAATTATTAATCTGAAATTGTAAGTTGGCAAACAAAGTATTTGCGGGCAGTGAATCAGTTCAAGGCTAGCCATCGTCCCATGATTTGAGATCTGGGTCTCCATACTGAACTACAGGAGTAAGAACGAGGAAAAATATACAGGGTGTCCTGTAACTCCTCGAACACTCGGAAATGGGGGGTTGCTGGGGTGACTCTGAACAACTTTTTCCTTTACCAAAATGTTGGTTGAAGTTTCGTTTTTGAATTATTAACGAAAAACACTGGCCAATCAGAGCGCGCGCTCATTCACGAGAGCGTTGGCTCTCGACCGCGCTCGGTCGTGGTCGTGAACAAACCCCAGCAACCCCCCATTTCTGGGTGTTCGAGGAGTTGCGGGACACCCTGTAGAGAGCGCGTTGGCATAGTGCGCAGAGTCTCAGTTTGCCAGCCAGAAATATAAGTAGCCACAGTTGCCATATCAAAAGGTAAAAAGAATAAACAATTGTTGCACATGCTGCTGGCGAATTAATTATTCGGGTATTACTTTAACGAAATGGTAAGACAAACGAGATGTACATATTGGCAATGTCTGCCAAACACTCGATAGAAACAGTAATTATGAGGAGAGAGGAAGGAGGGTCATGATTGTATGACACCAGCACTAATTTATAATGGCGGCAAATCTTCAGTTGATATATAAGATCAAATGTCTGTGTCTTTCACAAATTGAACAATGTTTCTTTCAGTGGTCCTTTGAGTTGAATTCTATAATGCTCCTTTTATAATGTTTTATTAAAAACTTGGATACATAAGTATTTAGATTTAACACTGTTGCAGCAAATGTATATAAAAAGTAGATCGTACATAGCAAATAATATTTCTTTTACACATTAATCATCTAGTTGACACAAGGCAGCCACTCCCCTCCTGATCCAGTGATTTTCATCAACATGCGTTTTAAGCAAAATATACATTACAAAATTAGAAGAATGACCGGTGGTAGCCAAAACACCACGTCTTTCACTTGTCTTGTAAACGGGACAGTGATAGACGAATTCAATAACAAACTCAGCTTTTACACCGGGTTTAAGCCACATTACAGGGAGAAGATCAAACATTATCTTAGGTTTAGATTCATCGATCTCTTTTATCTCTCTGCTCCATCTTGCTCCTTCTAAAAAGAGACCCTAAAATTAAAAAAGAATATTTTTAGATAAATAATAACTGTTTCGAATGTATATGTACAATGTTCCCTGGATCAGTGTAAGATTCTCTGTCTCGCTTCTTCTCAGATTATCCCTAATCGAATAGCATTCATAAATATCAGCTCAAGAGGGTGATGACAACTCCTCTTACCCCTTAGACCAGTGCCATTCAGCAGGCCTTTAGACGGGCAGAACTGAGGGCAGAGTTGTGCCAATTGAATTTAATTACGTAATTGATTACACTGTACTTAAATTACATAATATTTCAACTACGATGTAATTTAATTTACATAATTCAATTATTTCAATTGCCAATTACTTTAACATCATTGTAATTGAAATACAATTTACTTGTAATTCAATGTAATCAAATTACAGTTCAAAGACTCTGAAGATGTGAGATAAATGTTAATTTTTACCTTTCCTGTCTATACGGCGTACCTTCCGTTAATGAGTTGCCAACATGAGATCTTAATGAGACGTATTACGTGATTGCCACTGTTCTTTCCTTTAACCCTTTGAACTCCAAATCTTTTTTTCAATAACTCCCTATTATTTTAAGAATTTTATTTGAAATGCACTTCAAAAGACGTTTGGTTGATAGGAACCAATTTAAACAATTTTTTTTACTAATTATATTGAAAATAGCATCAAGGGTCAGATTGTATGTGTGTACCTGTTTGCTCATCGAGGTAAAGAAAATATTGCAAAATATAATACATATTTAAACTGGCAATTTAAAAATTACTTCATTCATACCTGTGAATAAAACTGATGTCGAGTCGCACTCGACAAAGGAGTCCAAAGTGTTAATATTATACATTCATTTCATTTTTTAAATGTATGTCTGAATTTTGAAAAAAATATAACACAGAAGATTATTTCTATTCGGATAATATGAATTTATAAACAATACCATATCCATCACTGCTAATAATTTTTCCTGATTGCAATTTCCATGTGTTTCTCCATATTTTATTACCTCATACTTTCGTAATTCAATTACACCGTACCATGTAATTGTATTTCACTTACGATTACGAATAACATGGTAATTTAATTAAATAAAAAATCTAAATTATGAATTACAGTATAATTCAAATTAATGTAATTGAATTACTTTGTAATTATAATTTATGGAATAGTAATTCAATTGTAATTCTGCACAACTCTGGCTGAGGGCGAAGTTACGCGGGTTAGTAGTGATATGGAAAGCAAAGTGTGATCGAACCGAGAGCGGATTGATAATCTGTATCGAGCCTGACAGTAGATATCAGGAACATTGACACAATTAAAAGACTTACCTTTATGTAAACCCCATAGGATGGCACAGTATCTGCGTTCGTTTCAAACGAGGTTACTTCAAATTCAAAATCTAATTTATCAATGGGAATCTTATGCTTGCGAGCATAGTTCTGTAAAACGCCAGTAAGAAACGATTGCGTGAAATAGAATCCCGATATCCAAAAGACGGTTGGCGTATCATGGTCTATCCAGTCTTGGAAAAATTGCAGCCTGTCTAATAAGTCATTGACGTAACTTCCTAGCGGTTTCAAAGAAGGATACGACTTTTTACTCCAAGTAACAGGCACATTTCCAATACTCATTCTGAAGAAAACTTCTTCTAATTCAGAAGACATTAAAACCAATCCTTTAATGGCCTTTTGTACATCTGCTAAAGTTCTTTTAATGACAATAACTAGGTTATTAAACCTAATTAGTTCCTGACGAAGAACGGTATTCATGCTATTCATATAGAGTACTGGATATTTCTTAGAAACTTCTAAAGTATCAAACGGTGGCGGTACTTTGGATAAAATGTCGACGCATAAATTAAAAACCATTTCGTTGATATCTCCTTCAGCTCCTGCACCGGTCATTTGCACCTGGGTCAATAGAGTGCCCTTAAGTAACTGCGATGATTCCTGATTATCTTTTGTTATATTTGCATTCTCGTGTAAACCATAAACTTCAGGATATTGGCTCATTGGCAAGTTGCGAATATACTTTATACATCCTTCATAATCTGTACTTTCTGGTAGGCGGTATACACAACTTGGTGAAAAACAATACCTGTATTAAAAACGAATTTTCGATAAAAAATTAAGCCTAGTAATAAAAACTGTATTCAGAGATTTCGATAATGTTTAATAAATTACCGAACATGCCGCGTGTATCAGTATATCAAACGGATACAACTCAAAAAGTCTATACACTGGTGTTCGGTTAAATTTGAAAAAGGTCAGCTTATTCAAATTCTCGAGAACAGAGACTTGCGGTAAGGACCGAAGTCTAGTAGTGGTCGTAAATCACTACATCAGTTTTTACCACACCACGAATTTAGGCGTCCCTACTCAGGAACGTCGTCTGCGTTGTAATGAATAATCCAATGACGAAAATTTCAATTTCTCTAATTTTTATAAAAATGGTAGCAATGAATTGGCGAGGTTCTCCCGATGAAAATGAGTACAAACATGACGACAATCATATCACCTATACCAGTCATCAATTTAAATACCCCGGCTTTCGAAAACGAATTTTAAAGAGTGCTTTCAAAATTGATTACTGTTAAAACTAATCCAATTTACGTCGTGTTTCGACTCATTTTCATCGGAAGAACATTACCAATGCATTGGTACTATTTTCATAAAAATAGGATGCAAATGATAGAAATTGAAATTTTTGATATTGGATGATTCACTGCAACGCAGGTGGTATTCTTTCAAGTACCAACTATCGCTTACTCTCGCTGTATCTAACTTTCCTTCTTAATACGTTTAGGTTTGCTGAGCTCGAGGCACTGATAATAAATGATGTGAGGGAATAGCAAGGATGGGTTCATCAAATTTAACCGAGCATGGGTGTGTTACACACGCACGCGATAAAATATCTATCGTAATATCTTGCAAATATAAATTAACAACAGATTATTGGTATATTATATTTCTTGAACATCTGGATTTATTCAGCCAACTTACTGCGGGTTGGTAATAACTTCGTAATTGTAAAATTGCTGCAATAATGAATTCAACAAACGTCTATCCTTGTCATCGGTTACACGGCCGCCATAATTACATTCACCCGTTAAATAAAGAAGTGCATCAAAAGGTACTTCCTCATAATCGTTTAGAAAAAGCTGAAAAAAATAGCAATACTACATAAAAGGCAAAAAAAGAAATAAACATCTTATTTCATAACAATAAAATTTTCTTTAAAAATGTTTACAATACGTTATACATTCTGTGAACATTAATTTACTGGTTTAATTACGAATAAGATACCGTTTACACGTGCGATCCTCGGAAGGGAATGTTTTCGTTGCATGAATCTATTTTTAGTATTAATTTTCATGAACACTAGATAATAGATATTACTGTAAATAATGGAATTTTATCGTAAAAAATTAATTTTTGTTCACAATAATCGAAATAGATATTTAAATAGCATGGTAGTTACGCTATTCGCCATTTCATATATTCTTTGCGTTAGTTGTAGTGTTTCGACAAAGATCGACGAGAATCACAAGCATATATTTGTTAATGTATCATATAAATCTTACCTGTAACTGTAAAATGCTAATGCGTAGATCTGATTCGTTGAATTCATACGGAATATTCCAACCCAATGGCCCGAAATTACGCCTTTCTTGAACAACTGCATGAAAAAAGCACAAAGCGAAAAGGAGGTTTCTCCATTCCATGATTTTAACACAGTTATTAAAGAATTTCACATCTGATATCGGATCAGTTAGGTAACTTCTCAGTAAATTATTCTTCAAGCTTTTCGGTGGTTCATTGGTCATTTTAACTCCGTTTTGCAGAATAGAAACTGGGAAATCCTTAGATGGATAACTGGTTAGCCATAATCGAAACTTCAGGTGCGTATTCTCTGGTATGATAACTTCGCTGCAAATTCTGTCTAACTCTTTCATCCAAGAAATTGCCAAATGACAATTTTGAAGAACCACCCATTCTCCGCTTTTTATCCCTTTATCTATCATATTTGCTGCTATCGGACCTTGGCCTTGCCCTAACGATATAGTCATGAGATTCTCTTTCGATACTCCGTAATCGTCTGAAAATCTGATTAATCCTGCCATTGGATCAGATCCAGGGGAGAGAATAAAAATAAGTGGAGTAATGTTATTAGAATCATTGTAACATGCTTGAAGATCAAATGGCGGAGGCTCTACGAACGATTGTCCCATGTTATATATAACGAACATTCGCACAGCAGCAACAAGTTTATCTGGTCTGACGCATTTAAGTATCACCAATTTTCTTAGGCTTTCGCTCTCATTTTCAAATGGCTGTGGAAAAGGTTCCTCTTGTGGATTAGTCAGGTCATAGTAAGCTTTCCACTGTGACGTTTGTTTCTCGAAGGATCCTCTGAATTTCTCAAGCACAGACAAATTCGTAGCTTGAACCACCGCGTTCCAAGATTTATCAGTTAGCCACGATGGGTCTGGATTAGGGTAAGGATTATCCAGAGCCACGTCACCTGTTAATAAAAATGACCAAAGATTTTCGTCCACTTCTTCAGCAGCGCGTTCTAAACCGATGCACAAGACAAAGGAGAATATCAATTTGTCTTTTTCGAATAGAGAGCGGCACACGTTCCTGTAAATACTGGCTGTGAAGTACGTGTTCAAGTTGTTTATTCGGTTCGTTAAATTTTCACTCGGTTCACTGCTAGCTATGGACATTTCGTAAAGATGAATGAACCACGGTAAGGAATATTGATACATGGGATCAATGTTCGCCAGGTCGGAAATACAAAAGAAAAGCATCGAACCATGCGCCGAGACAGGTTTATATCCGTTACGAGCATTGTCAATTTCTATTGCTGTTTTAACAGCTATCTCCTGCTTAGCTTCGATATCTTCCGACAATACTTTCGAAGTGGATAATATCGTAATAGCCGTTTCATCTTCCAGAATGTTGCCCTCCGAAGCAGATAAAACTTGTAAAATTTTATCCTCCAGCTCCTGCAGCATTCTTTTATTATTCGCGCCTTCCACTATTAATTGATTCTTACGCTCCTCAAGAACGGGTAGCTCTTTAGCAACAGCGATACCTAGCAACTGATCCTCAAGGCCTTGAGGGGTAATCATGAAGTTTAAAAGTGTCACTTTCACCACTATTTCCGGTAGATAATGCGGATTTCTCAGACGTGTCGTAACATAAAATCGAAAATCGGTATTATACTCGATAACGTTGTCCCCGAATTTCATGTATAAAACACCACGTTCTTTGTAAATATTTTTAAGGAGCACAGGCTCCAGTATCGCGTCCATCTCCTCTAAGATATTCTCAAGTAAAACAGGGCTTCCGAGTTGTATAGAAGTTTCCACCACTTTCACGTAATTTGGATCGGTGAACTTGATCACCACTAAATTATTTTCTTTCTCCATATTTTTAATCCACTTATTCGCTGTATTTTGTGGATCGATCATGAGCGGCCATCGATCCGCGTTTTTCACAATTATGCCGTTTTCCACTGAAAAATTGTCCGCCGGTAAACCATGAATGATCCATGCTCGAATTTCCACTTGCCTCCCTAAAATATCGATCAGATTGAACATTTTCCTACATGGAATCGCCAGTTTCAAACAGGACGCGTGCCATTCCGCGATCAACTTGTTCCTGTACTCAACGGTGAAAGCACCGAAATAAGCAACTATACCCGAAGACAATAAAACGTCTCCGATAACGTTATTGAGACTCGCGCCCAATGTAGTGGCTGTTTCATGCCATCTATTCTTTTCACCGCTTAAACCACCCAGCAGCTTTTCAGCTCTTTCCAATTTCTTCTTGCAATAATCAATCTGATCCTCGAGCTCCTTTTTCACCCTCATGCATTCCGCAAATTCGTCGTTCAACGATTGCAACTTCTGAGTAACTTCTTGAAGAAGGGCTCTTTTAGCGTTTAACGCTTCCATTTGTTTTGCAAGGGCAGCCTCAGCTTCCGCGAGCATCGCCTGTTTCGGAGCGACGACTTTGATCACTCGATCGTACACTTCGAGAGCACGTACCCATTTACAAAGACCCTCGCAGGCAGTGGAAACCTTCTTGATAGCTTCAGGTTGGAAGCTTCTATCGTTGATGAATTTTTCGCGAATTCTTTTCATATATGCTGCCGGTATGTTGTCTTTGTCGAAATTCTTCAAACTCTCCAGAAATTTCATATCACCGAGCAACCTTATAGAAGCTGGCCAATAATCTTCTACAGCCTGGCCGGTTGCTGGATCCTGAACTTTCTCAGGTTTCACACCCTTCAACACGCAAACAGCTTCCATTACCAGCTTCACACCGGCCGGTGGACTTTTCATTGATCGAACGATGCTGATGTCGGCGGGTTTCAAAGTGTCCAACGCAGCCAAGGCAGCTTCTAACGCGGGTGTAGCTTCGGCTAAGTCGCTTTCGCAATCATCTTTTATAGCTTGTGCAGCAGCAGCTGCCTCGTTTGCTAGGGCCTCTTCGGCACCCACAATCTCTTTCCTTGCTTCGATATTGATCGTGTCTTGTTCTATCCTAACCATAAGTTTGTTACTTAATTCAGATTGCGCCAACAGTTTTGGCTGCAGGGCTTGCAGCTCTTCTTTCATCACCGCAATTTGCCCGGCTGCAAAATCCAACTTTTCTAATCCCTTTTCGTAACGCATCTGTTGCGCAGTAATTTCTTCAATTTTCTGCTTGTACAACTTGCAGAATGACTTGATAAGCTCCAAGAAACTCGTCGGAGTTATGTAGTATTTTCTACCTTGCGTGTTATAATAATCTTCACTGGCTACAGCGATACTTGTATGGAATTGCTTCGAAATACGAACACACTTCTCTCGCAAATCCGCCGAGATGTTCACATTTTGCAACGACATCCTCGCTACACTTTCCAGAGCATCCTCAGGCCAAACGGTGTACCAATCGATGGTGCAGCAGTTTATCAAGGAAGGGAACATTCTTAAACGGTTTCGAAATTTGTCACCTATAGGAGACATCGCTAGAACCCAATGAAGACTTTTTATTATCCTCTTCAGGTACACGTTGTAAAGAATCATAGGGGAAGTCTCAGCTTTCCTTCCGCCGGTGCTGTACATCACGTTCATCATTTTATCCAAGATTTCAGCTTTCTCCTCGCTGTTGTACAAATTCGGCACGTCGGCAGTATTTAAAACCATGTTTATATCTTCGACGAACGATTCATTTTTTATTTGATGATCGCCGAAGAGAAAAACGGTCGGCTTTCCGTCGCATCCTACGCGTAACAACAAGTTTTTCAGGTCTTCTCGCCATTCCGAAGAACCGTAAGACGTGGTAATTTCAATTTGATACATCATATATTCGCACATGCTAGTTGCTAACTTGGTACAAGAACTTCTACCCGATCCACCTATTCCTATTAGAAGAGCATGGCCATTTTCTTGCTGCAATATTCGCGAAACACGAGATATATGTTCAACGGCATATCTGAATAAAACCAAAGACATTGGTGTCTTTGAAAGCATATTGTATTCGGTTAGATAGTAATCCATTTTCTCTTGCAAATCATCGAAATCAATTACTTCGTCGTATACCTTCGGATCAGCGTCAGGCTCGATATAAGTACCAAAGTAGAGATCACGTATATGAGAACTTTTTATTTCTCTCTCTTCTTCTTTCAACAATCTGACAAGCACCTTCTCCACCGGTTGTCGTAACTGATCGTAACAAGTATGTGAAACCATGTCGAACAATGTTTCTCGATCGCTCTCATCCACCAGTCTATCGTGAAAAACTCTATACACCTCGTGAATCCAAAGTCTAATCAATTTATCTGGATCCTTCATTCTAGAAGCCGGTACTAAAAGTATACCCTTGATAACTCGGCTAAAATCGCGTAAATTGAAAGTATAATGACTTTTCGCCGGAATAGGTAGAAAAGTTTTTATCGCGCCAAGAAATATGTCCATGGTAGCATTTACGATCATCTTTCCCAGTCTTGACACTTCTGTAGCGAATCCTTTAGCGAAGTGCGTGTCGAGGATCGAAGTGAAAATTTTCGTCATTGTCGCTTCTTCAAAAAAGTCGATGCCAATTACGTGCATGTGCCTAGTTAATCTAGTCGTGACTACATTTGAACCACCTCCGGGTGGTAGCATAGCACAAATTAGAAAAATATCCACTAGATTTAATACCGTTGTGTCTTTCAAATCGAACCAGTGTCCATGGTCTACCCATTGACGAATCAGTTCTATCGGAGGTTGTGCCCCGTATATTTCTTTCTGCGGCATACTCAGATCGTCCACAAATAATAAACATTTCTTTCCCATTGGTGGACCGTATACACCTTTTCTCCTGCGATCTACCTTCGACATTATGATTTCTTGAGTTTGAGCAGCAGTGGTACGTGCACTGAAGTTTACAACATTCTCCGTGTACTGGTCCCTCGGTAGAAATTGCACGTAATTCAAAACAATCTCAGACTTGCCGGTACCAGTTGGACCAACAAATAAAATAGGTATCGCTTTGTGAAGAAGATTTGTCATAAAAAAATACTGAATCACTACTTCAGTTGTCGGTACAATTAATTCATTGGACTTCATATCCGGTAATAAGGACATCTAAAATATAAACATGCGAATTGGGCTTGAATTATTGTTAAATTTACAGTGCTCAAAGTGTTACAGTAAAAATTGACGAATTATTCATTCGAAAAATTACGCTCCGCTGAAAAACTAGTGTTAAATAAGAATGATCCTACTTCAAGAAGATTTTCATAACAATTGTGAAAGGTCGAAAGTAAATGTGTTTACTTACACATATCAAATTGTATATGAGAATTCTAACTGGCTGATAATGTTTTATGTTAATCAATGGTAATTTCTATGTCAAGTAGCATCTAAGTAGTATATTTCCTGCTGCTTCTAACTTTTTCAAATCTAAAAATCTTAATGAACGTCGAAAGTTACTGTCACTCGCAAGTAAGCAACAAAAAATTACGGAACAGTCACGTGACTTCAAAATATACTATAAGTAAAAATTATGCAAAAAAAAAAAATGAGTGACAATAACAATGTTAATTTTTAACTCAATGTGACATTAAGTTTACGAAATATTCTTTTATGTGTGTGTATGTGTACTCTATGTATATAAGTAAAATTATTTTACGACTCATAATTGGTGTATGGCTTCAAAAACTATCAATACACAACCCTCGAAGTAATGTAGTCGATTTGTTTGACAATTACAGATTTTAAAGTGAATGTTACTTTAGAACGTACAGGTACATACACGTCATACAGAAAGGTAAGAAAAAATATCTTGAAATGGTCTTTCTTTTCGTTCGTTAATTACCTGTAACGTTGTGTCCATCCACGGTATCCAACATCCATTATTTCTTTTATCGTATATCCAATCGTACACTGTCCCTTTATCAGGAAAAAGTTGTTGCTTCGTCAACTTAAATCCTTTCGGTTTGGGATTTTCATCCACATCCCCGAGCAATAATTTTCTTAAATAAACATCAATAGTTTTTCTACTGTCGCTTACTAATGTTGAACACATTCCCCAAATAATGCTAAATAACAAAGTACACTGAAGCCAAACTGTGCTAACTTGTGTTTCTTCATCCAGCATTGTTGTGAAAAGTCTTGTAAAAGACTAAAATTATTAAGCATAATAACATGTATTAAATCGTGATTTCATCGTAAATATCTTTTCACATGAAGCTTGCTTTGTCGATGCAATACTACTACTTAGTATTGTCGATATAATAACATTGGATCTTCGAGAAAAGTTAATTAAACGGGCAACAGTTTCAGAAATGAAAGAGTTATATCGCGAGGAAAGCAAGCACTGGTGCAAAAATTAATAATCTCATTAGAGATAATATCGTAGAACTGCGTTTAATTTATTCGAAATTATTTTTTGTATTTGTATTTCCATAAATATTAGTCACCTAAAATCAGAACTTAAAAGATTTTCGTTGCTTAAAAAGGGAAATACAGTAGACTTAATACTAATCACTTTTAAAAGCACCCAGGAAAATTGTCGTATATATATGTATGTATATACATATATGTATAAATTAACAAAAATTTGGTATAAATAATTATAATGCAGAGTGTGTAACGTAAACCAACGGCAGTCGCTGGAGTTGTGGTGGGAGGACTCCTCGCGTCCTCCTCCCACTGCGCCACACTCGAGCGAGACCATCTCAGTCGCATAGTGGGGGAACCTCGGGAGGGGAAATTTGCTCGTGAGCAAGAAGTTAAGCGCCTCTGCTATATTCGTTACAAGTAACGGAAATATTTTAGATTCTAATCTTAGGTGATTCACCCTGGACAATATACAATGTATATATTCCATTCAATGGGAGAGGACAATAAATTTGAAAGGAAATGCGGTCATTGTCATCGATTTTTTTCCTCGTCAGGAACAATTAGCAAAATGACTATAAATGTGGAATGAACTCACAGAACTTCCAGGCAGCGATGTGCAACCTATAAGTTTTATTTTTGTTTGTTTAGACTGTGGGTACAGATCTGTGAGTGATAGTACATTATTTTCCTGGACAATATTCGCTATTGTGTAAATATACAAATTCCAGAAGTGTTTCAGCGATATCATGGTAAACTTTTTTTTCCCCATGTTCCCGAAATAGCTCCATCTTTTTGAGAAGCTTATTTTACAGTGGAAAGTTCAAGCAATCTAATGGTATTTTTTTCAGATTGTTCTATGCGTGGGAACAGCGTCAAATCAGCAGTTGAAAATTTAACAGCGATTATTGTTATGTTTGCTGATAATAAATAAAGTTTTATGTACACATTCTAAAAAAGCGTTTCTTTATCTTTAAAATGAGCCTAAGAGGAATGCATTATCTTTCAACGAAGTGGAAATATTGCGGTTTAAGTGCTGACATGTTGGCTGATTTCGTCTAATTTTCCAAAACCGTTCGAGATAGGAAGCTAAAGTTTTACACGCTTTAGTTTCTCAAGGGTATCGACAAATCTTGTGAGTTTGAAAAAAATCGATGTCTATGGTCGCTATTCTGTGCGATTTAACGTGGAATGGCTCATACGCAATGTATAATACAATACATACGCATCCACTTACCAAAAACATATGAAGTTCTGGAACTTCTATGAATGTTTTGCAATAATGTTTTATGAAAAAGAAAATCGGCTCTATTAGCCATTCGATGAGTTCTACAATCAGCTCATATTGCTCGACGAGCAGTTTATTTTTAAGATATTTCTTGTAGGAGTCGAATAATGCATTCCAACCGAGCTGAGATGGTTCCATGTAAATCATTCCGCATCTGCTGACAGTAGCCGGTGAAGCATGTTCTAAATCAGCTGGCTCAAACATCATATTCATTTTGTTCGACATTTGAATAATTTCTCCTGACATCAAACAAAGTTTCTTATTATCGTCAAGTACAGTGTTCATACTTTCGATCCAAACTGCATCAACTGGCCCATCAAAAACGATCCATTTTCGATCTATAGAGAAAGACTGTGCAAACTCCCGAAAAATATTGGCCAAAACACCGTCGCTCCATTCGTGCGATACCGGATCGAAACTGCCATACAGTTGATCCAAAGTAATAGCTTTTGGGTTAATTATCTTGTAAACTGTTTGAAATTCTCTCATAGCAGCACGTCTTTTACCAGCCAAGTCGCCCAAAGCTTCGGCTAAACTTTGATACGCTTGGGTTTTCCCACTTAACGTATTGCCTACAACCATTAAGCCATGCCGCACCAGTATCATCTCGTAAATTTGAATGATCTTCTCCAAATACCAATGTGTAGCTTGGAGGTTCCGTTTTTCTAAAATAATCTTCAGTAAATCTATCAGATCGCCGCGATCCGGTTGTGGTAAACTGATACCAGGGAAAAGGTCGGTGTAAATTCCATTAAACAATGGAATATCTTGGGCCAAGAATTTCGGAAGATTCACGTCGATAATTGCTCGAAGAACTAAAATAAACTCGTTTTGCATCGGATATTTCAATTTTAAGTTTCCAGCAGCTGTGAGCACAGTCTTCACGGCTCGCATACCATAATCGTAATGGTTCTGAGAGCTCAACTGCTCGGAGCACAATTTGTACGTATGAACTATTTTCTCCGCAAGATTCTTAGCGTCTATAAAACCGAACGAGTACAATGTAATTTCACCTATCATGGCATAATCTGGCACCATCATTGCCACCGTACGGAAACGAACTTTTAAATTATCAGGAAGCTCCTGGCGTCCAGCGTAACCAGGATTCATTGTTATGATAACGTAACAAGTAGGATTTAACTTTATTTCCGTGCCTTCGAACATGAATTTTTCCATTTGCAAGCTTATGGCCATTTGAATGGACAAGATTTGCTGGGCAATTACCGAAAGTACTTCCAATTCTATCCTGTTAAATTCATCGAAACAGGCCCATGCTCCGGATTGCGCAAGTCCCTTGAAAAATTTGCCCATCGCTTTATAATCAAGCCCATCGGAACAGTTAAAAACCACACACTGCTTAGCAACGGCCTTCGCAAGATCTTTGGCTGTTTCTGTTTTACCAGTTCCGGCAGGTCCCTCCGGTGATCCTCCGAGATTTAATTTTAACGCGCTCATCAGAGTTCTGTAACATCGATCGGTCAATGGCGTTATTACGAGTCTTAATGTATTTCCAAGGTACTCGAAAGCATACGCCACGCTAGTCGTAATAATTGTCACAATGATTTTATCGTCCAACCAATAATACTTCAGTTGTGATATCCAATTAAAATCCATAACGTTATCAACTTGTTTGTCGACAAGCATACGTACTACATCTCGTGCATGAACATCTATCACGATCAAAGCATTTATAGTGATTCTTTCACCCGGATCTAGTTTACCCCTTACCAGAGTAACAGTTTGTTCGATTTGATTGTTGCATTTCTGCAAATAATCCCCGGTAGACTTATCTTCGAACGATTCACAAACTTCACTGGTCCAATGTACTTGACTGCAACAGATAACAATTTGACCAGGCCAAGAAAATATCCACGATTCTCGAGGATTATTAAAATACGCCACGATGCTTTCCTCGGCAATGTCCCGGAGAGACACTACCATAAGTTGTTCCACTTGGGACAACCATCTTTCGACCATACCTTTCGCATCGGCCGGATAAATTTTCCCACTGAGAGGAACGTATTCTTCTTCGTCCGATAGCATTCCAATAATTTCTTCGTCTCTGGTGAATCGTAACTTATTAATACCTTCGAAACATTTCTTCAAGTGAGGCTGCACCCTCTGGGGATCTTTCGTTTCGGACAGTATCTCCAATAGTTCGTCATTTGACAAGAAGAAAAATCTTGGAAAAAACAAACGTTTCTTCTCCAGATAATCGTTCAAACCTTTCTGTATTTCTTCCAACAACGTGTTACACAGTGTTAGCTCTTGCAACATATTCAACATGGCCGTGGCATCGAGTACGCGGCTATGTTTAACTGCGTACGACATGACGTTACGCCAAATTTTATCCATCCTTCGAAAATTCTTCGCTTCTGTTGGCATTTGACGCATGATATCTTCACTGCTGAATATCGGTTCCAAGTACATCCACGTTGCTTGACAGAGTAACCACTGATCGATAATATCCTGCATTAACATTAATTTATTCTCCCAAGCTTGCATTTCGTGTTCGAAGGCCTTTATAAAAGGGGAACTCCTCATGGTCTGAGCTTTCAAGATGTGATCATCCAGCAATAATTGAATATCATCTACGGCAGTTAAAATATAAACACCAGTTTCGCGGTACGGCGTATATTTAAATTCGATATCCGACCATTCCTCCTTCATCTTTGTCAAATTTTGCTGGAGTGCGTGTTCTTTAATGGCAGCGGACGATATTTCTTCGAGTTTGCTTATATGAACTAATAATCCCAGTTCTACCATGTCTGAAAGATTACTCGTATCTGTTGGCATTACGTGTACATTTACCGCTTGGCTAATTTGCTCCCAATGTCGGTTTTCTAATCCAGGAGTACATATCATTTGCAACAATGGAATAAATTGTTTGAATTTCTCTACCTTTCCACGAACTATCTCGGCAATTCTTCGTGCGCCAGGAATGTCAGTAATTACACGTGATAATTTGTATAACGTTCGCCATATATTGTCGGTCTCGTCTTTAATTTCCTCGGCGTCGAGACCCAAAAATGGCCCGTTGTACCACCTGTCGTAATTTTTATGAAAATCTAATACGGTATGCCAAAGAGTGTCAAGTGTACCGACTGTCGCAGACATCGTAGGCACTGCTAAATATGGGCTTAATTCCATATCTAATAGAGTCTCTTCTTCGTTTATCTCCTCAACTTCTTTCCTGATATCCTCCATCCCTTTAGCAAGATGTTCTATTTCTTCAGTCGCATTCTCCATTTCGTCCATAGTTAACACAGGCGGATCCTTTTTCGTAAATTGAGCAATTGCCAACTGCATGTTTTGTATTTTCTGTTCAAAATTGTCCCTTCTTAAACGTAACACTTCTTCGAGATATTCTTTTCTCATGTTCAATCTGGTGTTCGCCAAATCCATAACGCTCTCCATTTCCTTTGGCCATGTTATGGTGCGAGAATTCAACTGAATGTCATCGTCGGTGTGTGGTTGATAATCAAACAGAAATAAAATCAATTCTATAGAACGTGCCAATCTTCTTTTCAGGTTAAACATCGTCGAGTCCCGACTTTCGCACAGGTAATTGTATAACTCAACAACATTCTGCGTTTTTTCCGGCATTTTTGATATAGTTTCTGCTATTTTATCAAAATTCGAACACAAATCCCGATTATTGGATCGTAACTCGTTCGCAAAGAAATCACAAAGTTCAGTGCGAAGGTCGTAAAGAATTTGCCTTATGGTATCATTTACAATTGTACAGTCGATTTCTATCATGTTAAGGGGAATCTAAAATAAAATACACAGAAACTTGATACACCGTTACAAAATATATCTTTGTTAGTTCTACACGTTTACCTTGCTGCGAAACATAAAAATCTCTTTCCTAAGATCGTCGTAACCTCTTATCTTCAGTTCAAATTCACGTAGAAATGGCATTGGTTCGATCATAAAAAAATTGTCCAAATTTCGTTTAGCTTGGCCATCTATAATGTACAACAAATCCTGGTAACATTTTAAGTAAATTTCTGGACCCGTAACATGAACACTGACAACATCTAGCACATCGTTGATTATCTTTAGAACCTGTAACATTTATTTAATAAATGTGAAGCTAAATAAAAGTAAAATTCCTAAAATACGTAATGGACTACGATACAATATTATAAACTTATATATTTTTCCTGAAAGCATTCAAGAGAAGGGCGAATTTGATTTGCAAAAGGGTGAATTTGGAGTGCAAAACCTGTATATCTGCGTATGCTACCAAGAATCAGGATTAGGTGATACATATATCCCGCTTGCCCCTGTGCCGTCCCGCTAGCATTCTTTCCAACTCTACAGAGTAATAGTGATCACCTGGCCCACGAGTCAGAACTATGCTTCAAAGATAGGTATCTTTGGGAGGTATATACTCCATTTACGACTGTCGACGTCATTTGCTCCGACTACTGCTCTCGGCTCTGCTCGGAGCAACCCGAAACAGCTGCCTGAGCGGCTTTGGAATAGAAGATATAAAATAACGGAAAGCACGTAGACGATAGAAGAAAAAATTTGACGATATATAAAAATACAGAATTTATTCAACAGTTTATAGCCCACACAGTAGAAAATACTTTTTGTTGCCAGTCTTTTTAAATACATTACATTGCATACAACGCGTGCAGAAGTACGTATGACAGTTACTGTTGAGCGTTTATTATCCGCGTAACCTGCAACTACTCGACTATCATAAGCCGAGACAAGAGTGTAACTTGCCAAGGTTAGGTTGCACGCAGATTTTTTGGTATACAATTCGATATCGACTCCTGAATGTGAACAGCTAACGCTTGATATATCGGTATCCCGCTCAGACACATCTCCTCTCTTTTCTTTAGTTAAATTCGCTGAAGTCACCTCCCCACTTAAGCCCCGACTGCGGACGCTTATGTGTGCACTACTGTACCTGACAACAGACAGGAACCAGGATTTTTGGACAGCCGGAACCACCTGGAGGACAAACTTTCACATCACGCACCCCCATTGATACCTCTCCGCAAGAGAAAAAAAAAAGACGCACTCACCTACGTACATCAAACAGTCGCTGACCAATCACAGCACAACACAATTTAAGTTAAGGAAAACCACAGAGCGAACAGACAAATCTCGTTGATAACTTGAACCACGCACATACACAGAATGCATAACGCATAGAACTCATCAAGAAGTCAAACATGCAACATAAAGAACTCATTAAGAATTCGAATTGAAAAATACAGTCGTGTAAAGTTGTATGTACTATAGTCGTGCAAATATATTTACATTAGATCACAATTCTGGTACTCTTTTAATCAGTGAGTTCTTTCGACATTCATTTATCATGAGAGCATGACTTGACAAAATTCAATCATACTCATGTCACAATTACAATTCGTATATATGTTAATTAATATAACAATGACGATATACAGAATGTTCCGGAAATCGTGGTGTAACCGAAAAGGAGGTAATTCATCGCGTAAAACTAAGTCGAAAGTACAGAATAAAATTTTTTCGTATAGGGCTCGGTTTTCGAGAAAATTGAGTTTGAATATTCATTAAGTACGTGTGCACTTAACACGATAAGCGCTATGTCAGTTACCGGTGACTGACACTATTCTTTTCGTTCGGGTCGCGTCAGTTGACTGACGATATACAATTTAAAAAATTATATTCTTCTATTGATAAATTTTAAATAATTTGAAGATCATAAAAGAATGTACCTAAATATTACTTGTAACCAAAAAAAAATTTTAACGAGTATTATTAAAACACATGCAGTCTTATCGCAACCTCCGGCCACCAACATATCGGTGAAATCGGATATCGCGGGCTAAACGGAAAGGAAGACAAAACAGGCTTTGTCGCTTAACGTGTTAACCAATATTCAAATTCGATTTTCTCGAAAACGGAGCCCTATACGAAAAAATTCTTTTCTATATTTTCCACTTATTTTTACATGAGGAATCACCTCCTCGGTTGTACCACGATTTCCGGAACACTCTGTATACAAACATAACAAACGTAACAATTGTAGCTGTTAAATACATTAGCAGATGTAACAGGTACACTGGGTGAAGGAAGCGATCGAACCTACATCGGCACAATCTTATACATTGCTTGCTACTGATGGAGTACCATCAATGGTGGGCCGAAATGTAGGTTTTATGGACCGTACGTTTTATGAACGTACGAATGTAAACATATAGGCATTTTGTTAACAACATAATAATAATGCTTATACTACCACTACTACTAATAGTAAAAATGTAAAGTACTACAACACTAAAATATCATATGAAGATAACATGATTATGGTAGTGTAAAATACTGTAAGAAAAATAATCGGTATATTATGATATAATTTTAGCGGCGTCGACATTAATTGCATGCACTGCTGTTTCTATTGCCGTTTCAGTTGCCTTTTACATTCAATCAGTTGCACTATGTCGGGTACAAATGCTTCGCACATATTTAATACTACTGCACATTTCGTATTATAATCACCTAAGGAATTTCTATTCACTGATTTTGTTCGTTTTAAAACAGAAAACAACTGTTCACACGAATATGTCGAACCAAACATGGCTAAAATTCTTGCAGCACTTCTGTGCAAACGCGGATACTTCTCCTGTGGCAGAACTTTGTAGAATTCTAATATGTTTCTTGTTTGTTCAAAATACAGCTTCAATGCTCTGTCGCATCTTAAATCGATAAATTCTAGCTGTAAGTCAGCGGGGACAGTCTCAAGATCTACCAAAAATGGTGAGGAAATTATGCTGAAATCGGTCTCCAATGATGCTAGATCTTCAAAACGGTTCGAAAATTCTTCATACAGGCTTCTGAGTATATTTACATAGCATTCGTGATTACTGTCGCTGGTAGATAGAGATCTTAACTTAGGAAAGTGATCCGTATTGCCAGATTCTAAACGTGTTATCCAAAACTTAAGTTTCATCTTAAAGGACCGAATTGTATCGAATAAATCTATAACTGTTTTGTGCTTACCTTGTAAAGTGGTATTCAGAGTGTTTAAATGATCAATAATGTCTGATAAAAAAGCTAAATCTTTCGTCCAATTGTTATCGTCTAATTCTGGCACTGAATGTCCCGCCTTATCCATAAATATCCGTATTTCCTCACGAAGATGGAAAAATTTATCTACTGCTTTTCCACGGCTGAACCAACGCAGTTCCGTATGATACGATAGTTCGCCGTATTCGTTATCTAGTTCCACTAAAAATGTTCTAAATTGTTTTCGCTTTAATCCGTGATTTTGAATAAAATTTATCGTACGTGCTACAACCGACATAACTGCCTCTAGTCGACCGCTTCTTGCGCATAAATTTTCTTTATGAAGTACACAGTGCACTGCAATTACTGTATGAGGAATTGTTAGATTTTGAACTTTTTTTTGGAGGCGGCCTAGAAAACCAACATTTCGGCCCACCATTGATGGTGCTCCATCAGTAGCAATTGATACGAGATTATGCCAATGTAGGTCATTATGTTCGACCGCCTCCTCCACGCATGAAAGAATATCATCCCCTGTAGCAGTAGTTTTCATGTCGCAGAAGTCTAACAATTCCTCGATAACATTCATTGATAAGTCGACGCCGCGAATAAAAATAGCTATTTGTGGTATACCTGTTACATCTGTACTTTCATGTATCGCGAGTGAATAAGCAATAAAATTGCGCGCTGCCGCAGCTAGTTGCTCCTTGACGTTATTCGCCATTTCTTGTATCCGTCTGCCCACTGTGGCTCGTGAAAGGCTGAGCGCCTCAAATTTCGGCACTTCGATGGGACAAAGTTGTTCAACGCTTGATAGTATACAAGTCTTGATGAATTCGCCATCAGAGAATGGCTTCGATGCCCTCCCTATGTGTAAAGCTATTTTATAGCTGGGTATAAGAGCACCTTCGTTGTTTAGTGCTTCCTCTTCCTTTAAAGAGAGTAATCATTTAACAGCCTGCTTCGTACTATCCGGAAATAACTTATTTATTTACTACCGAAATTAAAACAACTTACTTCGTGAAGTAAATATTCCCGCTCAGCATCTTCCAAAAACTTCCTTTTCATTCTTTGGACTTCTTCTTTCCGCTGATCACTGGTCAACGATAGATGATGCATCTCGTGATAGCTTTTATAATGTCTTTGTAAGTTAAATTTCTTCATTTGGTTTAGTTGTTTACGGCATATTAAACACACCACTGCACCATAATGTTCAGTGAAGAAATAATTTTCTTCCCACGACTCCTTGAAATACATAGCTGAGTTTGTGACTTGACGTTTCGACGAAGATGGAGTATCCATAATGATGTTGAAAAAGGAACGCACGTAAGAAAGATGTAATGTCAGAGGACGAAAACAACTGACAAATTTTTTAATTTTATGCACCCAGAAAGATGCAGAAAAGGCGGGGTTAACTGAAGACGTTTTTTCATTGGTCACGGAATATCGGAAATATTATATTTCAGGCTATTAGCTTCGCGGGGATGAGAAAAAGTCTGGACGTAGCAAACAGATATACAAATACAAATATATATCTTGCAATTGTATACAGAACTTTACTTGAAAATACAGCTAATATTTAAATTCTTTCATAGGTTTCATATTTTGAAACGCCTCATGAATACACCAACACATGTCACTACACTTTAATGAGTACCGATGTCACTTGCACACAACACTGCCCGAAAACAACGCGGGTGGTCATGCCTGAAAAAAGTCTGCTTAACCTCGACGGTACGAGGTGGCTGAACGTTGACCGGGCCTCGTTCTATTTCGATTCTTGTTCGCCCACTACGACGGGGCTGGGCGCTGACAGTATGTAGCGTATCCTATGTATATCCTGCATCAACAATCTCTAAGAAACAACAATCCTTGCTGACTATTACGAAACTCTGCGTTCGAACGCCAACGATCTGCTACCGCGCTGATAGACTATTAACCGAGAATTATCGAACACTACTATCTCATTCGCGCGGCCGATGGGAGTTGCCGACAGCAACTATACGAATATTACCGAGCGCTACCGACCATCACCCTCGCGGGCGTCGGAAATCTTTGACCACACTAGACGAGCATTACCGAACGCTCCCGAACATCTCATTTCAAAGACCAACGGGAATAACTGACTGTAATTGGACGAACGCTGCCGAACGCTGCCGAACGCTGCCGAACGCTGCCGAACGCTGCCGAACGCTGACGAACGCTCCCGATCATTTTTCCCGCGTCAACAGGAAGTACCGACCGTTCCCGATCGCCTTGTTCACAAGCCGAACATGGTCTATCAACTGTAATCTGACTACATATTTACAAGCATCGTCCAATCGGCCCAAACTTTAACGCGACAGGATTGTATATAGAATTGTAAATAGTAGCAAGTAAGATCACGTATTGAATTATAGACCTAAGTAGGAATAAATAGAATAATAGCAACATTCACACGAAGAATTCGCATCACAAGAGGTTGCTAAAGGTGTAAGATCATTTAAATGCTATATAGCCGGACCGATCTCAAAGTTACTCCATGTGAAACGGTTTGACAAACTCGAGCACGAAGTGATATTTGAACAGTAGGCCACGCCGACTCGAGTAAGTAACAATCCTGTGGTGTTCTCCTTTCGGATGATTTGCTAAGACTGACTCTTATAGAGTTTTAGGCACTACCGGGCCCCGGTCTTGAAGCCCTTTGGAAACTCACATTTTATGACACGTACAATTAGCTGTTGAGGTCATAGAAGAAATTCAAGGAAAAAAGAAACTATTTCTTAAAGGGATATTTTTCAACGTTAATAACTAAAAAACGAAAGATCAAACGCAATTTTTTTATTCTTGATTTTCGTCTTATTTCGACTTTTAGAATCACCCCTTAAATTTCCTCCCAGCAGTAGCCGAACGCCCTCTGTATACGTACAAGTGAACAAGACAATTCAGTACTTACGATTTAATTAATAAAAATATATGACGTTTAATTTGTATCGTCATTAATTGGAATGCTTAACAGTAACTTAATCAAATATAAAAATTTATGAATCTTTGTTACCGATTCTTCGTATCGTGACACAGAAAGCAAAAACTCCTGTTTCTCCAGTTCAGCAAATAAAATAGTCTCAATTGTTGGAATTACTTTTCCAACTTTAATAATTTTATCAAAACACTGCGAGATTATTGAACGTACTTCCAATATACTCGGTTTGCAATGTAAATTTACTGTACCAATTTCTGGTTCCACAGTTACACTTATAAAAGGAGTTCTAAAATGTAACTATAATCAACATTATATGCGTGGAACGTAGAGGTAAATTTAATATAACAAATTACTTACTTGAAAAACAGTAAATCCTTATAATCACTCTCAAAATAATTCCCTTCGCTGTATTCCATAAAAAAATCTCTAATATGATTCAGCGTTTTCATGATCATTATTCGTAATTGTTTAGATAAGAGAGTATTTACACTTCTAAAGTATTTCTCGATCAATACTGTAGATGCATTATAATGTTTTTGAATAAAGCATGACCAAGCGTACTTTTTCTCTAAAAAAAGTTCAGCAACATCGGCCAACCAATGTTTAACAAGCAAATTCGTAGCCTTATTACATAGTGAATTTATTTTAGGTTCTAATTCAAAGGCTGAAATAGGAATCTTTCCTACATCTTCAATCTTAATTATCATCATGTCTTGATATCTGAAAATTAAACCGTTACAATGTGCATTGATTTTCAGATTTCATGCATTTCCGTAAATCTTATCAGTTAATGAATAGCCAATTCTCAACTCAACGATAGAATCGAATAGTGCAATCATAATCATATATATCGACGATTATATTTCGAGACGATAGGATAACGTGAGCTTCGAACTGGTTAACGAACCCAGCGAAGCCTTTCAAAGTTGCAAATGTTCAATGGACTGTATTAGGAATGTATAATCTATGTTACATCCGTGGTAAATAAGAATGTATATTTTAGTTATAAATATTCAACAAAATATATAAGTATTGTAGGGGTTTTAGACGACTAACTGGGTATGTATTTGGTAACAGTTGGTAGAAAATTCAAAAGGTGATTCTACCAAGTCCAAAAATTTGCATAATATACAAGATGCCCCGAAAGAAAGATGATACGGGAGTAAAAAATATCATGTCATCATAGTGTCGAAAATGCACATTTAATTCGATAAGCATTATAACTAATTTTAAATATGACCAGCATGTTCCCTTGAAAAGATGAACCCATAAATTTAATTTGTAAGACTTACTTAAGAAAATATAAATCTTGAATATTTCTCAATATTTCGTTTCCAATAAATAAATTATACTGCATAAAATGATTTGCCATCAGTTTAGATTGATGCCATGGAATAGGTGCCCGTATGATTAAAATTGGATACTCTTCACGTGGCCTTATGAGAAACTGTCTATAGGTGTCAATAATTTCTAATTCTAATTCCATTAACCGTTCATCAAAGCTGCAATTCGACATTATTGAAATGAAAATTATTATTACATACAAAACAAAAAAGAATATAAAAATTGTATAAAACTTCACAACTATACTTGAATACTTTTCGCAATCTCGCAGGAATACGTTTTTTTGCTTTCTCGAGGTAAGAATTATCATAATAATCTATATTACTATGACTTATAAAATAATTTTTCAAGTATAATGGTTTATGATGATCTTTTTGACTAAGATAGTATGTTTGTTTTTTTTTAGCTTCTTTTAATATCGCATCTATTTGCTCTTCTATTGACTTTGGAATTTCTGCTTCGTTTGTCTGAAGCACCTGCAAATAAGTATAACTCTATATGATATATACGTAGATGTTATCAATAAGTTTAAGTAAATATTAGAAACTTTTATTGCATAATGAAGTATACAAGAAACAATTCCTTGTCCACGGAAATTCACTTTAGAAATCAATCCTCAGTACAGTAAATTCTCTACAAGAGTCAGTAAGTTTGGATTCAACATATAAGTGACAGATTCTAGAATATAAGAAAATTTGAATAAAATACGCGACGAGAATTGGGGAGAAGCATAAGTTAAAGGCGTAAAAATATTCAATAATAAACGAACTAGGGATGAAGCTATTATTTCAATACGCGATGCACTGACTCTAGTGTTTACTAAAATTCAAAAATTCTCGTATAAATTCCGAAAATAGATTATTAATTACGGTAAACTACTGAGACGGTTTAATTTCGGATGGGCATAGTGCACTCGTTCCAAATCAGCTCACAATATACAATAATAAATCAACTAACTACTTAACATACAATTCATGCAAATTCGTTGGATGGTAAATTATTAGTAAACAAAATAGCAAGTCATAAAATAAATTCAATATCAGAGAAAATATATGAAAAATTTCAAATTAATTTCAATTGCTGGAAGAAAAGTACATATTGATTGTTATGCTGTAACGAAAAAGCAACCTCTCAAAGTCACTTCAATATCCTATTCGACAAGTCTGAAGAACAACGATGACTAAAATTCAAATGTTTATTTACCTAAACCTTCAAAATAATTTCGAAATATTTTATTCGAAGCGGAGTATTCCAAGTCAGTATCGATAATTGAAGAAATTATTTGATTGTATTTAAAAGAACCGAAAGGAGAATATTTAAAGTCTGATATTAAATGTCTAGCAAGTACCAGTAATTGGTAAAATGATTTATATTTGTTTTAAAAGGAAAATTTCTAATAGGTATTAGTTAAAATGAATTGTTATTCAGTCTATTGTATTGAAATTCTAATTGATTCTAATGTATACAAGTGTTACAAGAAGGCTGAGTGTGTACAGGGTGGACATAGGCTACCTAGTAGCCCCCGACCACTCTATGAACTTTAACGTCTATACTCGAAAGTGTATCGTCAACACTAACACGTTACCCAGATTATCCAAAAATTGAAGAAGTTACTTTTAAAATTGAACATTCTACGGTGTTTCGAGAGATTTGATAATCATAGTCGAACCTTAAACGAACGTTCAAACGAAGAAAATTTTCCAAAAATCATTTCGTACGTTATTAATCGATAAAACAAAAATTCATTGTTGAAAAATAAATATTTCCTGAAAATCTTCATCTTCCATACAAGATTCAAGATTTTCCCTAATTAAGAGTAATTTCAAAAGATTATCTGTATAAGCTATTATTTCAATACGCGATGCACTGACTCTAGTATTTACTAAAATTCAAAAATTCTCGTATAAATTCCGAAAATAGATTATTAATTACGGTAAACTACTGAGACGGTTTAATTAAGGGTGGGCATGGTGCTGCTTTAGTTTGAAATGATTTATAAACACATAATTAACAGAGGAAAAACCGTGAAACGGCAAAACGTCTACATTCTAATTGTTATAACATGTAAACAGAACTTTAAATTTAGTGTAAACAGAAAAAATATATAATACAATTTATTTCACGGTATTGCAACAAATAAACGTTGAATCAATATTTAATTCGTATAAAAACAATTATTTAACGTAATAATTTTACCTTCACTATGGCTATTTTTAATCTACGACCACAGGTCAACCTGATTTCTAATCCTTACGAACTTTAAATTCAGTCTAAACTGAGAAAATATATAATACAATTTATTTCACGGTATTGCAACAAACAAACGTTGAATAGATTCTTAATTCGTATAGAAACATTTATTTAAAATAATAATTTCACCTTCACTATGGCTATTTTAAATTTACGACCAAGGGTCAACCTGATTTTTAATCCTCCGAACTTGATTTCACAACGAGAAAGTAATAAGATCGTTGAAACGTACTTATTTGTCAAAGAAACTTGCAAAAATGTATAAATAATAATATGTAATGTTTTAACAAATTTTTGGAAGTATAAATTAATAATAAAATTGTGAAAATTAATAAATTATACGTTATTATAACATTAATAGAATTATGACTAAACCGAAGTTCGAAGTCGAGTATTTAAAGTCTGATATTACGTGCCTAGCGAGTGCCGGTAATTGTTAAAATTTGTTTAATAATTAGTAATAGAAATTCTAATTGATTCTAATGTATACAAGTGTTACAAGAAGGCTGAGTGTGTACAGGGTGGACATAGACTAGCTAGTAGCCCCCGACCACTCTATTCACATCTCAGAACCTTCAGGTCAAAATACGCCGCGAAGTGTCTAGGGCCCAGTATAAAGGGTAAATGATTTCGCGGGACATCGGCGGGTCCTTATATACCTGCGGTACCCTCTCCCCAAAGTCATTAGCAAAATCGTCGGTTAGGTCAGGCGGGAAATTTTCGCGGGAGATTTTCGCGGGAGATTTCCGATATCGTAACACGGTATAATTTATCAATTTTCACAATTTTATTAAAAATTTATACTTCCGACAATTTGTTATAACATTGCATATAACAATTTATACGTTTTTACAATATTCTTCAATGGAAACATAGGTTTTAGCGTTCTCGTTACTTACTCGTGGTTAAATTAATTTCGTAGGGATTAAAAATCAGGTTGACCTGTGGTCGTAGATTAAAAATAACCATAGTACAGCTAAATTTATCGTGTTAAATAATTCTTCTTACACGAATGAAAAATGTATTCAACGTTTGCTTGTTACAATACCATGAAATAAATTATATTACACATTTTCTCTATTCACACTGAATTTAAAGATTATAACGATTAAAAATCAAGTTGACCTGTGGTCATTTATCAAGAATAATCATAATAAAGCTGAAATTATTGTGTTAAATAATTTTTTTAATACGAATTAGGAATTTATTCAACGTTTGCTTGTTACAATACCATGAAATAAATTATATTATACGTTTTCTATATTTACACTAAATTTATCGTTCTATTCTAACAAGCAAACGTTGAATAAATTCCTAATTCGTATTAAAAAAATTATTTAACACAATAATTTCAGCTTTATTATGATTATTCTTGATAAATGACCACAGGTCAACTTGATTTTTAATCGTTATAATCTTTAAATTCAGTGTGAATAGAGAAAATGTGTAATATAATTCATTTCACGATTTGAATAAATGTTTGATTCTTCTAAAAAGAATTATCCAACAAAATAATTCTACCTTTACTATGCCTATTTTTATCTATGACCACTGGTCAACCTAATTTTCAATCCTTAGAAACTTCGTCTCACCACGAGGAGGTAATAAGATCATTAAAACGTAGTTATTTATTGAAGAAAGTTGCAGAAACGTATAAACGATAATATGTAGTGTTGTAAAATATTGTTGGAAGTATAAATTTATAATAAAAATTGTGAAAATTAATCAATCATACGGTATTGTAGTATTATAACAAAACAATAAAAATTTACCGCGAAAAATAGTGGATCTCCCGCGAAAAATAATCGATTCCCGCGAAAAGTAGTGGATCTCCCGCGAAAACTAGTCAGTTTCCCGCGAAAAGTGATCGATCTCCCGCGAAAAGTAGTCCGTTTCCCGCGAAAACAAGGTTTCCCGCCTGAACTAACCGACGATTTTGCTAATGACTTTGGGGAGAGGGTACCGAGGGTATATAAGGACCCGCCGATGTCCCGCGAAATCATTCACCCTTTATACTGGGCCATAGACACTTCGCGGCAAATTAGTCTTAAAGGTTCTGAGATGTGAATAGAGTGGTCGGGGGCTACTAGCTAGCCTATGTCCTCTCTATACACACTCTGCCTTCTCAAACTTAACATACACTAGCATTCTGAATTATCGATACTTGGAAAGTTACTATTAGACTTTGAATTTTTCTTTTCTTTTTAATTAAACTAAATTGGTTCTGCATTTATTAATGCTTATGGGCAAGTACTATCAGACTTTGCATATTCTACATGAAATTTTTATTTTGAAATTAATTTCAGTAAATTCCAAGTATCGATATTTATTAATAAATTATTATCGGTCTTTAAATATTCCCCTTCGAAACGAAAATCGCGAAATTAGTTTGAGAGTTTAGGGAAATCGAGATTTTGATCTTGGGATAGGAATAGGATATCGATTTTAAACGAATTCGAGGTTCTACTAATGAAAATTTTCGGCGTTTCAGGTGGTTATCGAAATTAATTCAAAATTTGTCGTTACAGCTTAACAATATTTACTTTTATTTCAGCTATTGAATCTAATTTGAAATTTTCGTTCTGTTTCTTGAATTTCTTTTATTTTTACAATTTTTCTATGATTTTCTGTGATATTGAATTGATTTTACGACTTGTTACTTTGTCAACTAATAATTCACAGCTATCCAAGGATTTGCATGATTTGCATGATGTAGTTAGTTGAATTATTTTATTTTATATTGTGATTTGCTGATTTGCAACGAGTGGACTACACTCGTTGCACTGTGCCCACCCTAATTAAACCGTCTCAGTAGTTTACCGCTAATTTTCTGAATTTTTCAATTTTTATAAATACCAGAGTCGGTGAATCGCGTTTTGAAACAATAGCTTCATCCCTAGTTCGCTTATTATTGAATATTTTTACGCGTTTAACTGATACTTCCCAATTATCGTCGCGTATTTTATTCAAATTTTCATCTATCGTAAATTCAAAAAAGATATCAATTCGCGTTCGTTCTTTTCTTTCAATTTTTCACTCGCGTTCTACGAAAGTTTGCTTCAATAATAATATTGAACGTAATACAAATGCGCGATTTCCCCCTCACTAAATAAAACTGAAATAAATCGCGTTTCGAAGTACTTTTCGCGTCGTCCATTCCACAGTGGCTCACGATTCGTGAGTCTGTGAGTCTTGGAAAATGAACTGGAACTGAAAATCTGAGTGGATGATTCTTTCAATTTTTCACTCGCGTTCTACGAAAGTTTAGTTCAATAATAATATTGAAAATAATATAAATTCGCGGTTTCTCCCTTTCTGAATAAATTTGAAATAAATCGCGTTTCGAAGTACTTTTCGCGTCGTCCATTCCACAGTGACTCACACTTTGTGAGTTTGTGAGTCTTGCAAAATCGATCGGAACTGCGAGGAAGGAAGGATGACGATCTGAGTGGAAGGAAGGAGAAAATGCAGTTAAATCCACGTTGCAGAGCTCAGCTGTTTAATCAGCGAACAGTGAGTTACAAAAATGGGTTTTTTTTCTGGTGATTTGGTTTAGTAGTTAGTTGTGTTGTGTATTGCCAACTCAGATATGAGCTGGCTGCCCCAAATTAAACCGTCTCAGTAGTGTTTCGCAATTAAAAATCGGTTTTCGGAATATATACGAGAATTTTTGAATTTTAGTAAATACTAGAGTCGTTGCATTGAGTATTATAATAGCTTCATCCCTAGTTCGCTTTATATTGAATATTTTTACGCGTTTAATCGATACCCTCCTTCAAATTTACTTGCGTTAGAGATTCGGGAAAGATATCAATTCGCGGTTTATTCTTTTGCTTTATATACATCGTGTTTATTTCATATCTCTTTTCTTTTTTTTTTACGTTTATTCTATTTAAAGTTAACTTCATTCTAAAAATCGAGAATAATATAATATCGCGGTTTCCCCTCTTAAATAAATCGCGTTTCGAAATACTTTTCGCGTCGTCCATTCCACAGTGACTCACATTTTGTGAGTCTGTGAGTCTTGGGAAATCAACGACGAGGAACTGGAATGATTTGCGGAAGGATGACGATCTGAGAGGATGGAAGGAAGGAAGGAAGGAGGCAATGCAGCCAGGAAGCCAAATCTACGTTGCAGAGTCCAGCTGCTTAATCTGCGAATTGTGAGTGAATTTTTTGAGGGTTTGGTGGTTGGTTATATATGTGTGTGCATGTGCATGTCGAAGCTGAAATGCCAAGAGGTCAAAGAAGAACTGGATGGACTCTACTGCACTAATGGTGCAAACGCCCTCCCATTATTAGAGTATCAAAGTAGTATACCGCGTTAATTCAATTTAGAGTCAATTTTCCCATTTACTTTCGATCGATACGAGAATTTATCACGTCGCGACGCGTTTGATAAATAGCTTCGTCCCTATTTCCATTTTTGCGTTTCTTTTCTCTTTTCTTTTTTGAATTTTTGCTAAATGTCCCAACTAAAATCAACTACAGGAAAATATGGAGGATAATAAAAATTCGCGGTTTCGGGTACTAAACAAAATCCCTGAAAATGAAAATAAATCGCGATTCGTACTCCACTTTTCGCGCGTCACCCTTTCACAGCTTTCCAAGTCTGGTGGGTCTTGGGCATTGGCTTTGGGTCTTTCAATCTATCATTGTGGGCCACTGGTGGGATGAAAATTTAAGGCTGAGGGGAATTCAATGGTCCACTGAGGGAATTGCAAAAGTTTCATGGGTCTGAGAGAAGCTTCCAAGTGAATTGTGGGTCAAAATCGAAGGCTGGGAGGACTGAAATGGGTCACTAAGGGTATCTCAAAGGTTACGAATGGTGAGACGTATGAATTATTTATCTTGTCAATCTAAATTTTATTCTGTTTCAGTGTTTCAGCGAAATTTTGTTAAATTGTAATAAATTCGCGGTTTTCCTTACTAAATAAAATGAAAATAAATTGCCTGGGCGAATTACTTTTCTTACAGAATTTCAATACTATGATTTTAAATATGAAAATAAAATATAAATAAACAAGATATTCTAACAATATATTCTCCTATTCCAATTGAATAATACACTTTTTTTACAGAACTTCATTATTGTAATTTTGCATATGTAAATAGAATATAAATAATAAAGCTACTCGAGTAATTTATTCTCCTATTCCATTTTATAATACACTTTTCTTTCAGAACTTCATTTCTATGATTTTCTATATATAATAAAGATATCCTAACAATTTATCCTCCTATTGCAATTTAATAATATACTTTTCTTACAGAGCTTCATTGTATGTTTGAAAAATGTACCTTTTTATCGCATGTTAGCTTTAATTAATTCTAAGATCGAAAACTGTACCGAGTATGAAGTGAGCGTGAACGAGTGTCTTAACTTTAAGTAGTTCGTAAGATAAAATAAGTTAGCATAAGACAATAGAAAATATTCTATTCATCCGCCGATGGACGTCGTGGGACGCGTGCGTTTTAACTTTAACTAATCGAATAAAACAACTAATTCCAAGATAGAAAAATTGTACTGAATACCATGTGCGCGCTCTCTTAGAGATACGCGACTCACTCGTAGCATAATTAATAAAATACCATCTACATTTTCAACATCTTATTAAGGAAGAGTACAAAATTCTTAGAGTTTAAATATTGCATTGGGAATGAGAAAATGATTAGAGTTGCGATTTAAAGTGAAATACAAGACACTCTTTTTGAGACAGGAATTTTTGATAAAAGTATCTATTTCCTTTGCTACGAATGAGAATCGCGTATCTCTGAAGATAAGAAAGCTGCCAGTAGGGCATGTGTTTTTGTCGGGTCCCTTGCGTAGTCACCTCCTCGTGGTGGGACCTGGTAATTGGTATCCTTTTCCAAAGAAAATTCTCACTTTTGCAAAAGGATACCAAGCTAAGAACTACGCGTACCCGTCGACACTCTCATTCTCACACACAGTTGAAAGTAGTAAATTCCCCACAAGTGTCAGTCCGCAAGGAAGCTAAACCTGACACTTGCAGAGTGAAGGACTACGTTTTCGAGCCTCGCGCTCGCCTTTGTAGTTTTCCGAACAAAGGCAAGGACAGCGAATAAAAGATAAGGATGAAACGTGAGTCGAGGCAACCAAGCGATTTAAACACCAACTTTTTTAATTTTACGTTTTCTTTATCCCGAAGTTTTTCTTAACATATTGATGAGATTTTTCTGGTGAAAATGACATCAAACACGACATAATTCGAACAATATTTACTTATTAACACGTTGACTGTTACGCCAGATTTACAGGTTGCTCTCAGGCGGCCACAAGAAAATTTTCATTATTTTAAGCATAAGATTATATTATGCTTATTATGCTTTATAACTTTTTTTTTTATTTAAAATAATGTCTAGTTAGCTATGACGTTCCAAATTTTTAGTTGATGATATTTATTTTATTTTAATTATTCTAAACATTTGAGGCACTCTGGTCACTGATGACCACCATGGCCCCATCGAGGAAACAATCTCTAGTCGCAGGTGACCAACGTGTTAATACTTATTGAGTGATTAATTTAATTTCATATTACATCGCTTTGGATGAATTGCTAAAAAAATACATTAAATATCTGTACACATTATCTGTCAAATGTGGAGAGAGAGGCACCGTTTGATGGTCAATTATAGAATCGAGCCAATTAGAATCGTGTGTACAGATATTTTATGTATTTTTTTAGCAATTCATCCAAAGCGATATATTATGAAATTAAATTAATCACTCAATAAGTATTAATACGTAAATGTTGTTCAAATTATATCGTGTTTGATCTCATTTTCATCAGAAAAATCTCACCATGTT